>NC_046284.1:121361368-121636090 GCF_004115265.2 Rhinolophus ferrumequinum | reverse complement strand
TGATTAACTTTTGTCCTTACTGGTCAAAAGGAGGCACACCTTTGCACATGGGTGCCCTGCTTTTAGGGGGAGCGCTTTTGTGTCAGTTTCTTCTCAATTGCCTTCAGCTCAAAAGGAGGGAGGAACAAGGAGTTGTTGTTTAATCCGTACGGAGCTTCATACTTTATGGAACGTGAAAAAGCGCTAGGCATGGAGAGAGGTGATGGCTGCAGCGTCACGTGAATGTATTTCACGCTGCTGATCTGTACACTGAAAAAAAAAAAAGGTTGGAATAGCAACGTTCATGGTACATGTGTTTCACCACTATTTTTAAAAAGGTACATAACTAAACATCAGTAAGAGTTCAATGAATTCTAAAGAAGAGTTGGAATTCAATAAGAAAGAAAGAAATGCTTTGAAGGGGTCTAGAAGTTTCCATGCAATGCATCTCCTAGAACCATGACTGGCTGACTCTTAACCACGGGATGAAAAAGGAACAGGAAACGTGGCTAGAAACACTATTAGATGGTAGCCTGTGGCGTTGGCACTTCGTTTTATAACCTGGCAGTGACGGTGGAGAAACACCTCTCATGATTTTCATACTCTATATCATCTTCTCCATTTGAGTCGGAGTTCACCATCTCACTGTTTCTGACAGCGTCTCCTTTAAATCAAGAAACCACAGTGGGAGTTCCTGCAGTTCTGGATGGATTATCCAGCAAAATGTACTACTTCCCACAACCCCCAAATAAGGTGAATTCCTAAAACCGTTTAGTAACTCAAATAATGTCCAACCAGGGAGAGACGCCCTCAGGCCAGCATGTCCTATTTATGTCGACATTCCTGAATTTAGTCATCTTTTTTGTCACTCTCATGGAAAGACTCCTGAAATGCCAGGATCCCGGGGTCCTGTTCCAGGAACCACTGTCCTCTAGGCAGTGTGACAACAAGTGTGTGCAGAGAATTTTCGCAATGAGACTTGTCTCCCTGCCAGGGTGGAACCAGACTCTGCAGCCCAAGGTAAGACACTCGGTGTCGCTGTCTTGTTTCCCCAATCGATAAACGGTGTCCCCTCGGCCATCACGTCGCTCCGACAAGTGCTGGGAAGATTAATGAGGTGACATCTGCGGAATCCTCGGAGGCTTTGAGAAAGTGCATTGCACACATCAATGAGCTGCATTTTTATATCAACCTGTGTCATATTTGTATTCATATCAACTGGATGATTTAACTTATGGCAGGAAATGCTGAGTCCTTCTCTTGGTTCTTTATCACTTCATCAAATGAGCTTTACCTGTGAACAGTGGATCAGTTCTTCTTATCAGTGGTTATTATTTAGATCACGGTCAGGTTACAACCACTGCTTCTAAGATCACGTTTCCCACACGAGTCTCAGAGGATGAGTCACAGAGCGGAGAGCAAGCTGGGGCCAGGGACCCAGGGAACCCCTCACCTGTCTAGAGGTATTGCCACAGATGTTACCTTCCTGCCACACCCTCTAAACTGGGTGGGAGTGAGTGCTCAGAGCCTATGGGCTCAGTTGAAAATGCAGCACAGATCCAGAGAGAAAGACACCTGCAAATGCAGCCAACTGCCCGCCTGTGCCCCATGCATAGGTATCGATATGGAACACTTTTGTAGGCACAACCGAGGACATAGAGTCCTTTCACTCAAAGCACTAAAAGGTGAGCAGAGCTCAAGGGATCTCAAGATGGGAAAAGGAGAGGATCGTTCCAAAGCTTGATGCCAAGCCCTGCTAGAATCATCCTCTTAAAAGATTAGGATTAGGGCATGCCACTGCCCTACAAATCCTCAAGTGGCACTGCACTGCCTGTGGAATGAAACCACTTGCTTGGCACAACACCCGGCATCCTCGAGGTCTGGCCTCTGACATTCTCCCAGCTCACCTCTCAGCATATGGCTTCACGGTTTCCCTTGCCCCAAATGCACATCTCATCCATGCGTGGTTCCTGGAGATAATCACACTCCCTGGCCCCTCCGACCAGGCTCCACGGCCAGCGTCCTCACTCCACTCGTCCTCTCTGTCTCTCCAAGCACTCCTGGTGCATTAAGACGCAATGCGTGGGCTAGCGTCTTTGGGGAATCTTTCTTGATTCCCAGACAAAAGGAATCCCTTGCTCCCGTGTGCTTGAACCATCCAGAATATGGCGTATCATTCTGATACTGGCTCCAGGGAAGACTTATTTCCAGCCTCTGGAATCTAGGTGACATGAGCCAGAGGCATGGCACCCAGTCCCTGGGCATAGCCCAGGAGCCTTGTCATAAGAGGTTCCACAAATGTTGCTCGAGTGGGGTTGATTTTCTCGGACTGGACTCCTTACAATGAAGTAATTTAGGCTCCCATCATGGGACAACCTATTTCCATCGTGCGTCGGACAACTGGCTGTTAGGGAGGGGACTTACATTTCATTCCCAAAGCTCTCTTATTTTCTCAAAGCTAAGGCACAACTGAGAGATTGAACATCATTCTAAAAGCTGAATGTGAGATCCTGGCACACAGTATCTGAAATCTGGATAAGCAATGCTATCATTAGTCCAGATTGATGATATTATCGTCAGTATCGTGTATCCGATCAGATGAACTCAGCTGCATGGAAGCAAATAAAATCCCGAAACAGGAGGAGTGGACTTTGATCCACATGTTAACGACAGCTCACACACGTGTTGTAATGATGTAAAATTAACGCTGTGTTGTGGACCTCCTATGCCCCCAGCATAAAGTATAAGTGAGTCTGTAAAGCCACCATCATCCGGTCTTCATTTAATCCACCCCCGTTGCCTCTCGGGTCTTTCATTCCCCAAATTAGCCCTGCTCCCTTTAGCGCAGACCCAGGAGGAAGCGTCGGTGTCAAACGTTCAAAGGGCAACATTTCAGCGGTGCCATGATTATCAAGTGATACAAAATGAACTCGTCACATCATCTGTTCATCGTGGGGGGTGTCGGACGTGCAGTTTCCCATGATGCAGACAGTGGATGTGGCTGCGAGTAGCCGCAAGAAATCCACCTCTGCTCTCACCTCCCTCCATCGAACATGACTGTACAACAGGTCTTTTTCTTCGTCTGCTGTATCCTTATTATTCATATTCTGCCTTCTCTGAAGCCAGTAAGAGGCAACGTGTGTGCTCCAGTTCTTTCCCACAGCTGGGGCTCGTCCTGTGTGTGGCTCACACGCCCGAAGCCCCGTCACTCTAAATCGCTTCCAAGCACATGGTTGTCAGTCATACATTGAGTCCCATTAAGGGGGGAAAAGTAAAAAGTGTGCCATGTGTGAGATTGCACTGAGGAGACAATTCGTCCTTCTGGTCGGTGCTTCCCTGTCATGCTCCCAAGGCCAGGAAATGCTGCTTGTCCAACGCGCCCTGCTCATAGGGTCTGGGTGATGCAGGCAGAGCCAAATTTTGTTTTCCCAGCTGGCCCCTCATTGTCCCATCCACACACCATTAATCTAGAGCGTGTGCAGCCCTGAGTGCTGTCCCGGAGTCAGCACTCCACCCCTCTGGCTGGCGGTGGCTCAGGTCTAAACTGCTGTCCAGACTCATGAAATAACTGCACACCAAGTACTGGAGTGGGGGGCGGGCAGAGGGCCAATCTTGGGATGCTGTGAAGTTGGTGCGCCAAGGTTTAGTGGTGATATGGGACTATAGAGAGGGTGCCCAAAAAAATGCATACACTTTTTAAGAAAGGAAAAAACTGTATTAACATTGCAATACTCACTATATACCGATAACAAAAGATGAATACAAGCCACGTGTATACTTTTTTTGGCACCCCCGGTACGTCATGATAGTTTACATTGGAGCAATGGTAAGTTCCACGTTCTGCCACAGGCAGTGAGATGGAGAAGCTCAATGGGTTTGGCGACAGGAAGGGGACCTGCACCGTCACTGTGTTATCAAGGGGTTCTGGAGAACCCCGAGAAACTGGGGCACCCTCAGATTGTGAGACCCCCACCCCACACCTCAAGAGAGGCAGATGCACCACACAGGCAAATCTTCATGGGGTGTTGCAATCCTGTAAAAGAAACACCAAGGAGAAGCTGGTCTTTACGTGAGTAAAGCAAGCTCCTCTAAGCCAGAAATTGTGTCTTTTCATCTTTATGTCCCGGGCAATTAGCACAACAGTGAGTCCACTGAGATTCACAACTTAGTGGAAAGATTATTCCTCGATGAGCTCTGCCTTTTCTACTCAAAGCACAGTGTGTGGAAACAAGACATCATTTCGGAAAGCTTCCATTTAATGACATCTCACAGGAGAGACCAACGTGATTCTGTCTCTCTCAGGATACCCTCCTCTCTACGTTGGCCCGGCCAGCCCAGGGGGTGCAGGGGTAGGCTGTGAGGTGGAGGCCAGCTCAGAGAAGGACTGTCTGCAGCGCTTTCTGGGTCCAGCAACACACGCGAAAGAGAAGAACAAAGCTCAGCAGGGAACAAGTCATCGTTTCCAACTAAGAATGCAGGTGACAGAGCATACGGGTCTTTTTTTCGTTTCGGCGATAAGTGAACCCTTTTAATGGGAATTTTTCTGCGTACTTGCAATTCGTAAAGAGACATCTCCCTGAGCACTGGCAAGGCCAGCCTGCCGCCTGGGTCCTCTGCTGTCGGTGGCGCAGCCTGGCTGTCCCACACTTGAGTCCAGACTCTGATCTCAGCCATGAGAAGAGGCAGGCTAGGCGCTCTGAGTTTCTCATGGCTATGAGTGGAAACCCCGCTTCCCTGAGGGGTCCAGTGCTGCCAAACCTGGTCATCTGCAGTGACATTACTTCAAGCCATCACTTACTGAATGCGTTCAATGACCAAGGCAATTTATGGGAATTGATAACCCCCCATGAGTCAGAAATACCTGACTGGCAAATATTGCGAACCTTCTATTTCCTGTTTCTCCATGACGCAGACAATCAATCGTTCCGTGTTCCTTGGAACTGTGATGGGGGTGAAGCCAGTGGCAAACGTCATCAACTTATGGTCATTTGGCACTGACTGAGAAATATCTAGACTAGAAATGTAAATAAACGTAGCGTGAAGGGGGTCCGAAGACGTCACTCCCCACATACACAGCTCTGTTGTATTCATGATTGGGAGCTGAAGACACGTGACACACAGCGGATGCTGGAAAGGCTTTGTGCCATGCTTCTTCTGCCACCCCAGCTGGCAGCCAACAAGGAAATGGGCGCTTTCGTCCCACAATGGCAGGAGATGACATCTGCCAACAGCCTGAGGGAGGGTGGACGTGGCCCGCAACCCCAGTTCAGCTTCCAGTGGGAACTTAGCCTGTCAATCCCCGCCCTGCAGCTTCCCTGATACCCTGAGGTGTGGCTGCTGTACTCTGCTCAGGCTGCCATCACACGGAAGCTTACATAGCACACATTTGTGTGTCCCAGTCCTGGATGCTGGGGGCTGAGGTCCAGGTGTCCCAGGGCTGGTCCCCCCGAGGCCTCTCTCCTGGGCGTGTGGACGGCCGTCTGCTCCCCGTGTCCTCACACGGCCGTCCCTCTGTGTGCCTGTGTCCGAATCTCCTCTTCTGATAAGGGCACAGTCCTATTGGATCAGGGCCCACCCTAGTGACCTCATGTTACCTAACCCCCTCTTTACAGAGCTTATCTCCAAATCCTGTCCCATTCTGAGATCCTGGGCGTGAGGGCTTCAACAGGAGGGGGACGGGCACCATTCAGTCCATGCCACCAGCTAAGGTCTGCCCTGATTCCTGACCCACAGAAACTGTGAGATAAATAAATGTGTGTTGTGTTGTGTTGCCAAGTGTACAGTATGTCGTTACGCAGGAAGAGAAAACAAATGCAATGTATCTCAAAGGAGGTGAAAGCGTGATGATCAGAGAATATCCCGTCCCGTCATCTCCGCCCCAAAGGATGCTACTAAATGTCTCAGAGTTCCTCTCTCCACTTTGCAGTTGACCTCTGGCTGTAACCCCCCAAAAGGCCAGATGTGTCAAGAAAGACAAGCGTGCTTATGAAACCAGTGGCACGGGATTAGGTCAAAATCCAGGTCGAACATTGTTTCAAATTGTTTTCTTTCAGATGGGTTATCGTAGAATGTGAGAGCCTTCAAAGACTCGGTGGTATTCTACAGCCCTTTATTCTAGGCACCCCTCAGTGTCTGCGTCTGGGAGCCACCCTAAGAGACCTCTATAGTTGTTGGAATAAGACCACTTCAGGAAGGAGAAGGATTCAGAAGGAAATTTGGAACTATGGCATGACGTGATGCTTCAACACACATTACGATTTCCTGAGATCCGGATCCTTTCCACTCACGTAGCCCTCCAAGCTTCTTCTCATTTTGCTTTTGAAAGAAAATAAAACGATACAGATAACAAATTAGGACCTTGAGCTCAGGTCTGCAGGTGAGTCACAGCAAGACGCGGAGACTTACTTCAGGATGATAAATTGCACATGACAGAAGAGAAGGAAAGCAAGGCAGGCTCGTCAAGTTCCTGTGATAAGTGTCCCTTTAGAAATCAGGCCAGCTGATAAGCGAATGACAGTGAAACCCCGTGGAGGGCATGCTTCCCACGCCTGGACCCCTCCACAGTGATGGGAAGAAATTAGGATCGGTGAATGTCCCGCCAAAGATATCTGCTCCCAAGGACGTGATAGAAGAGTCAGTGTCTCTTTAAACTTTTCAGTTTGCCTCTGTATCTGCCACTTTTCACGGAAAAAAAAAAAAAATCACACAAGAGCTGAGGCCAGAATATCTGGTAATATCTGAAAGTCGCATGACACAGTTCTGAATTTATAATAAAGGGCAGTAGGATAACAAGCAGACTTGTGTCCTAATCCATCCACCTCAATATTCATAGTTTCAAAACATGTAAAGATTCAGTCTTGCGTGTCCAGGCGCCTAACACACACCTAAACCCAAGTTGCTTATTCACAAAAGGAGTAATTATTAAGTACCAACTGCGTGTGGAGTGGTCATTACCCAGGGGGCAGTGGGTACAAAACCAGGATGCTGCCCCCTTCCTTTCACAGCACTTGTATTCTGGAGGAGAGAGCAGGCCATAAATAGTCCCATAAACAGGGACTCGGGCAATGAGGAAACCTCAATGAGGATGGAGGTAGCGGGGAAAGGGGACTAGTGTGCTTTGAGACCAGGAGCTGGGGGGGACGGTGTGCAGTGAGACCAGGAGAGAGCCGTCCGAGGACCACTGATCCTGGGCTCCCTGAGGAGGAAGCAGGGAAAAAAACCCACCATGAGGAGGAAAGTCGTTACAGGGAAGGGCTTTCTCTCCAGGCCAGATGGAGGCTCAGAGGCTGATTAATTCTCTACACAAAAATATGGCTTCTAGTTCAATGTATGAATATGGTTGTATAGACCCAGGATACACCACGGCAGCCGATGAGTTATTTCGAGCTGAAGACATTTGAGAATGCACTGATAGAGGAAGAGGTGTTGTTCGAGCTCTCCTTTTTTGGCTAAAGAAAGCCTCCTGAAAGAGTTTAACTGCTATAAATTCCCTTTCAAGACAGGTTTTTTGTCTCAGGGGAAATGGACTCCTATCACCCAGGCACCAGGAAGACAAATCATAAACATTGTCACAAATCTGCATGACTTCTCATCTGTTCTCCTAAAGGCCCATTGATCTTTCCTAAACATTACTTGCATTTCTACAGTGTTTTTATCCCTTTGCCTCCACCTATGAAGACAGTATCTAAATTGTAAATTTGAGCTACTTCCTGGAGCCACATTCTTTGGATGCCCCCATGTGTGTATGTATGTAAATGTTTCTCCTTTGATCTTTGGTCAGTTTAATTTGCAGGCCTCCGGTCACAGAACCTAAGTGGTTGGAGGAAAAGGTTTTTCTCTGTGACATGATTAAGCACATTACAATTTATAGGAGACTTTTAAATACATTAATGAATTCAACCATAAGCCACATTCAACAAAAGAATATCATCTATCATTTGATAAAATTTAAGACACACTATCCACTCAAACTTACATTGGAAGGGCTAGCCAGGCGATCAGACAATAATGTTCAAAGCGGTGTGAAAAGCGTATAGGAAGTCAGAAAATGATCATTAGGCACAGTCGCTAGGATTATCTACAGAGAAATTCCAAGAGAATCTTTAGGGAATCTATTAAGAAGAGCGCAATACCAAACCGCGGAATACAAGAACAACATAAAAAAATCCATTTGCATCCTTTTATACCAGCAAGCAATAACTAAGAAGCGCCATTTAATGAGTATTATATTAGAAAACACATGAAAATTCAACTACGAAGTACCTAAAATATACGTGTCATGATACAGAAAAGGCCATTATTGAGAGAAGTGAACACGTTTATGAAGAACATGAAAGACGTATCAAATGGATAGACAGATATACTTGGTGCACTAAAGAATTATCTGCTGTCTTTAAAGATGTTTGTTGTCCTCCAATGAAGCGATGCATTCGATGCAAATCACCTATCACGATCACAAGAGTAGTTTTTTAAGCTGGAAAGGCTGGTTCTTATTTCAGATGGAAGGTACCTGCCCGAGAATTGCCAATGATATTTGGAGGGAGAATAATAAAGACAAGGAAATTCCCTTACTAAAGTGTGACACTTTAGAGTGTTTATGGTAGCACGGCAATAAAAAATAAAAAACTATGGAAAAACAATGAGGTGAAGGACGGATGCCTATTCAATAAAGCGTGCTAGACCAGTTTTACGTACAGGTGGGATGGTGATGATAAAACGCCTTCATCACATTGTTTTTGGAAATCTAAGGGATGACAAAACTTTAAAAAGGACATGTCCAAAGAATTAGAAGAAAGTACATTACACTATGTTAAAGACCATGCCCTAGGAAAAGTTTTCTGAAGACACCAAACACACAAACCCTATTGAAGGAAAATATTGGCGGCCCAAATCACATTAAAGCCAACATTTTCTGTGAGATAGAAGAGAATGTAAACCCCGTTAAAAGATGAGCCATAGACAGAGAATGAGATTTACAAGGAATAAACCCCAAAGGGACTAGTTCCCGCCTTAGGAAAGCACTCCTACGTGTCAATAAGAAAAGACAACACGCAAGAAGAAAATGATCAATCACATAACAGAACAGGGAAATTCGTAGTAAAGGAGACTCAATCACTAAAAATACAATTAACATTGGTTCAAACCTTAAGAATTAAGAAAGTACACATTTAAACAGTGGAGAGCCACCCGTTGATGCCAATTAGGAGGATTTTAAAAAAAAATCACAAGATAAGGCAGCACCAAGTTTTTTCACGCTGTGGAAAATGGAATTTTTCACTCTCGTGGTAAGTCTGAAATACTTATTATTTTTCGTAATTGAAGAACCTACGTTGATTGGATTTAACAAAACACATTGATGGCAGATATAATTCAAAACTGGAAAGAAATCTGTTGTGTCCCCCGCCCCAATAGACTTATTCTTTTCTTACATTTTAATGTTTTCCCTTTACAGTTTTATTTCCATTATGCCACACTATGTAAGATGTAAGAAGCTCAAATAAAAGCAACTTCACATGGAATGTAATTTGAAGTGCAATAATGTCAAAAGTCACTCCCCGTAGAGCAGACTTTTTAGAAAAGCACCGTTTTAGCATTCTCACCAAAAAGACATTTCCTGAGTTACAATAACTTCAAGAACAAAGTAGGTAAATTCAAACCTTGAAAGGTCAAGGAATAATAAAACCATCTCATTATGCATTTACTAAAATGAGTACACGGCACAAAACTTAGGAATAGCTGCTGTTTGCAAACGCTTGCTCCATGGTTATCATTCCCCTTTTCTATTTCACATGACATTTCATGATATTTGAAAAGAAAAACACAGAAATATGCATAAGAAACCATCCATCTGAAAAAAAGATAAGTAAAATAAAAGAACAAAAGCCTTAGAAAAGGGAGATGCTGCCAGAAAAAGGTCAGTGCAGGATGAAGTACGTATGTGATTTGGGGACTTAGGTTAAATGAACTCAATTCGTATTCTAGTTGTTATCATTTAGTAATTCACTAATGAAAGTATCCTAAATTAAAATGAGAATCACTCTTTTAACCGGATGTTGTCTAGTTCTTACCGGGTTAAATCTTGGGGAAATATTTGAATAATGATGCCTCCCCAGCGGACCCACCACCCCAAACACAGCTTATCTGCATGGATGGATCTCAGCTGCCAGAGAACTTCAAATAGTCTATTTTAACCGATGCAGCTCTGGGACCTGACAGAGTGGAGCATTGTCAACACCGGGTGCTTTAAAAAAGGGGAAAGATTTCTTTTTAAACAACCAAATGGGCAATGGAAGAAATGGCAGAATCTGTCCTTGCCCCTACTTTTCATTGCACGCCTGTGGTCTGCAAACCGTTCTCTTGGGTGCAAGGTGGTTGGTCCCCAGTGACATGTCCAGGGATCGTTATTGCTCTCAGCAAGGATATCATCAGAAAATAGATGAGAGAATGGGGATGTTTGTCAGGATACTGTCCCTACAGGACAGCTGGGACATGCCTGGCGTTTTGAACAAGCCCAGACCTTTTCCAATCTTCCTTTTAGCTGCTAAACAAAACAAGTGGGAATCGTCCCTCCCTCCTTCTCTCCACTGCCCAAGAGGGTGTGTGTCTCACTGGCCTAGTTCCCCCTCCTGCTTCAGAGGCCATTATTGGTCCTTCTTTTTGATCACGGTTAAGGTGACACATTTTATCAACACAGAGGCACTGAGATATTTATGGCCAAGGGTGACCAGCCCATCTCAGGAACACACGGTTAAAAACACACTGTGACGCAAATCCTGGCATGATTTACGTCGCCTTCTTCTCAAGTTCACATGGTCATAAAACACCCCCTTTGGGAAATGTCACCCACATACCAGACCAGCTCACAGGGTTGTTTTCTTTTGTTTTGTTGTGTGTTGCAGGGACATTTAATATATGTTCTTCATGAAGGCTTCCTGGCAACGAATAAACATTTGGATAGGTACTCCAAGGACGTGAGAAATGATGACATAATTTTTTAAAAGGTGGAAAATAATTCTTTGGAAAACAGAAGAAATAGTGCTTAACACATGGATTACACTTAATCGGTTATAAAATGGGGGAAAAAGTTAAACTAATCAACAAATTCAAAATAAAAATCTCTTGTCTCTTCCAACAAAATTTGTAGAAGAAAAAAGATAGAGATATAAATGCAGACAAAAGAGAGGGAGAGGGAGAGGGAGAAAGAGAAGGAAAGGGAGAGAGAAAGAGAAAGAGACCGCTAAAGCGTAAAACTCTGGAAGAGAGAAATAGAGAAATGAGCTATTACTATAGATAAAGATGGAATAACGCATCCTAAAAGTGCTTCTACAACACTATTTTCTTAGGTTTAAAAATCTGTATGAAAGCCATGCTTAAAATATAAAGTGACATATCAAGAAAATTTAGAGGAACAAAAAAGACTAATTAGCATGAAAAACAGACTTCAAGCAATGGCAAGGAACGGGGCTTCAGAGAAGCAAGTTTTCCTTTCTGTGAATTCCCTGAGTACCCTGTCTGCTGGGTGTGCTCTCGCCTCCGTTGAAAGCAGGTGGCTGAATGAGCAGATCAATGGAGTTTCGGAAAGAGGGAAACGGCTGACGTGGAGAAGAAATCATTTAAAACTCAGCAGACTTCGATGCCCACTTTTTGTGTTCCTTTAAACCACTGTGGTCTATGATACGATTTTCGTTGCAGCATGGAGACCCACCGAAGAACGGCCTGGAAATACCTGTCTCAGGAAGAAGCAGGCAATCCCTCCAAGAGGTAGCCCAAAGATAAAAATGATCCAGGGTGCAACGGGTAGTTTTCTGCTGAAAAACAGACGTGGAGCTCAAGCTACGTATGCCCACATGACACCTGAACTTTACCACCCCTGGGTGGATGGGGTAAGCACAGAAGGATTCTCAACACATCAGGCAATGATTGTCCAGGCGTGAAACAGAGCAGCAAAGGCTCTACAACTCCTGTCTGCCTGTCTATGGTAATGATGTGAAACTCTTCTAGGGGGCCCTCCAGAAAGTTCCTACATGTGTAAGCCATGGTCTCACCACCGGAAAATTTAACAGTTGCCTCCACAGACAATTGCTCCTCTGATCTCAAACTTGTCAGGAAAAAAAGAAGAAAGAAAAGATTTATTAGTTAGTACTGGTGAATAAAAGTCATTATTTTTGGCAGATGTCATGAAAAATTTAATGGGCTCATTTTTGATAACCTCTGACCAGAGGCTAATTCATTGGCTTGCCGAGGCACACATTTCGCCAGTAATTTATTCCAGAAACTTTAGAGAGAAAATTGATTGCTTGAAAATCATGCTTCTGTAATAATAGCATTATAGAGGTTTTTCCTGAGCCAGGCTTGTTGCTGATAACCGCGGCCATAAAAACGTTCCACATTATCTTTCTCATGCTCGGCAATGAAGAAATTTGGTAGCAAAATTGACTTTCCCCCTGCAAGCTGGAGGGGCCTTTCTGGGTGGTAAAACATCAGGCATCCCTGCAATCTGCAACCCCGAAGACATTGATCTTGTCTTTCATGGGTCCGTCCATTTAGTCATTCAGCAGACAGAACTGAAGCTTTATAAATGAGTCTGTGTGTTAGCACAGCTGCCGTGAAAAGCACAGAAGCATTGGAGCTACACAATCCTAACACATAAACTGATGACATCATACAGTAGCACTAGATAAGTGAGAGAAGGAGGGAGGGACGGAGAGGGGCAGGAAGGGAGGGATGGAGGAAGAGAGGCAGGAAGGAAGGAAAAGAAAAAGAATAGGGAGGGAAGGAAAGAGAGGAAAGAAGGAAGGAAGGAAAAGAGAAAAGAAAGAGGAAGAGGAAAGGAAGGAAGGAAGGAAAAGGAAAAGAAGAGAGGGGGAGGGGAAGGAAGGAAGGGAGAAGGAAGGAAGGAAAGAAGAAGGAAGGAAGGAAGGAAGAGAAAGAGAAAAGGAAGAGAGAAGAGGAAAGAGAGGGAAGGGAAGGAAGGAAAGGAAGGAGAAAGGAAGGAAGGAAGGAAAAGGAAAGAAGAGGGAGGGAAGGAAGGAAGGAAGGAAGGAAGGAAGGAAAGAAGGAGGAAGGAAGGAAGGAAGGAAAAGAGAAAGAAAGAAAGAGGAAAGGAAGGAAGGAAGGAAAAGGAAAAAGAAGAGGGGAGGAAGGAAGGAAGGAAAAGGAGGAAGGAAGAGGGGAGGAGGAGGGAGGAGGGAGGAAAAGGAAGGAAGGAAGGAGGAAGGAGAGAGAAGAGAAGAGAAGAGGAGGGAAGGAAGGAAGGAAGAAGGAAAGGAAGGAAAGGAAAAGAAGAGGGAGGGAAGGAAGGAAGGAAGGAAAAGAGAAAGAAGAAAGAGGAAAGGAAGGAAGGAAGAAAGAAGGAAGGAAAAGAAAGAAGGAAGGAAAAGAAAAAGAAGAAAGAGGGAAGGAAGGAAAAGGAAAAGAAGAAAGAGGGAAGGAAGGATGGAAGGAAAGAAAGAAAGAGGGAGGGAGGAAGGGAGGAAGGAAAAAAGGAAGGACGGGGAGGGAAGAAAAGAAGGGAGGAAAGAAGGAAGGAGAAATCTAAATGTCTGAAAACATAATAAATGCATTCATAGACTCGTCATTTGAGGACTCTCATACATTTGTCCCACTTTATTTTCAGGACTGTGTTTTCCCCTTACAGAACCCGCTGGGTACCGTTTTCCTGTCCTGCTCTGTAGGATGACCTTACAGCCGCATGAGTGATGGTCCACTGCCCGGAGAGGACGCTACCATCAGCGGGGGCGCTGACCATAAACACACACTTCCAAGAGAGTGACGGCAGGAGCCCCGGTCGGTGACAGCGTCCCTCTGGAGGTGGCCTCAAGACCTGACACAGAGGGGGGCGGGGGACACTGGGGACAGGGCAGGGAGAAGCAAAAGGGACTGAACCATGTTGGGGGCGCGGGACCTTGGCTGGAAGCCTTATTCACCTTTGAACGGGCTGGCCGGTCACGCGTGGGGGTGCATCCACTGCAGGGAGAAAAGGCTGGCACGGTGGGGATGTGGGAGTAGCTGCCAGGAGGCGGGGTTTAGTGGGGTTTCCAAGGACAGCAGGAAGAAATGAGGCGGAGGCCGGTGAGAGCCAAAAGTGCAGCGTCTTGGACCCCACAGGGACTCGGGCGCTGTAGGGTGGGGGGCCGGACGCAAGGGGCCCCCCGCAGCCATCAGGGCACAGAGGGCCAGGAGGCCTCGGATTCTGCACCGATTCTGAAGATGCCGACATTCCGCAAGATGATGTGTCCCTCCACAGTCACGCGGGGAAGTGGGGGGACCAAAGTTTTAACTCTGATCTCACCTACAGCAAAGCCCCGGGGAACCCCCGTCCCTGAGACTGTCTCCAGGGCACCGGGAAGCAGCTGACACGCAGCTGAAGTCTTTCCTCTCCCACACCCCTTGGGAGCTCTTTCTCCCTTGGCTGGACCTGGACCTGCTCTTGTGCTGGGACACTGAGCTACACATCCTGCCTCAAGAATGTCACCTGGGGCCTCACAGCAGCCAACGCCCCGTGTCTGGGGGCCACTCCACAACCACCTGGCTTGTCCTGGATGTGTGACAATCCGGTTCCCGGACAGGAAACAGGCCACTGAACGCTTGGAGTTGACAAACACGGAACTGAACCGTGCATGGCAAGCTTGTTACAAATAAATTCGTCCTATACTACAGACGGCTGCTGGAGAAACACGCTGCCTGATTCTCCAGCACAGCCAGCCACACCTGCTCTCCATCAAAAGGATTTCTGTAAGCTCTGGGCGTGACGGTCTTTCTCGGGGAGCCGCTGACACCCAGGGGTGGTCAGCGTGGAGAAATGTTCCCTGAGCTCTGGACAGCATTGCACGGTCCTCAGAGGGCCGATGACACCAGCACAGGCTTGTTTCTTTTCAGCCAGGTTCGGGCGGCCCTCTGTGCTAAGGAGATAAGAAAGCATTATCTTCCCGGTTCAGGCAGCTGCAGGGTGAGCCGGTCCACACTCGGACACCATTCTCTCCACGCTGCCCTGCTGTCCGGCCCGTCAGTGAGCAGCTGCTCCAGACGGGGCACAGAAGGCGAGAGCTTTGTTTCAATATTTTTTTCCCCAATGATAATGGAGTCATTTAAAAATGCTGAAGACGGTAGAAGAGGTGAAACCTCCATAAAAATAAAAGGTTTTTTTCTTGCATGCCTTCCCCCCTTCCTTGCAGATTTAGTTATTTTACAGATAAATAAATTCGGACCTAAAACCCACATAGTTAATGTCACGAAAATGTACGACATGAAGACATAAAATATCACTAAAGCCGTCTCCCTGGGAGGTCAGTTTCCATGTTCTCCACGTCCTAATTCACCTCTCTGGAACTGGCTTTCCATGTGTTTCATGCACTGCTTTATGCTTTCACGATCCAGGAAATTCCTTCCCAACTTATAGACCTGGTGCGTACAGCCTGTGTGCACACGTGTCTGTAGAAATCCTTTCTTTGACCTTGAACTTCACAGCATTTTTATGCCGTGCTGTGTATTCCGGGGGTGCAATCGGCAGGACATTGTTCGTGCAGCTCACCCGTTGAAGGACGGCTTGTCTCTCCTTCTTTCACTTTCCACTGCTGTGACGTCTGCGTGCATGCCTCCGCCCCACCTATCTGCACAGTCCAGGTGGAGGGTGTAATTTGGTGGCACAGTCAGTTGTGCAAGATGACCTTGTACATGTCTGCCTATGCAAGTGGGTAAAAAGCAAACAGCTGAGTGACCTCTCCTGCAAGTCCCCACAGCTGTGCTCTCCAACAGCAAGGAAAGCTCTTTCCAACAGCGTTTGAGTTCTTGCTGGTTTGCACTCTGACCATCACATGACTGTTTTCCCTTGGGGGCAACGAATGACTGTTTTTCCGACTTTCTTGCTTGCTCTTTGGGTTGACTGAAATCTGCTTCCTTTGAGCGTTACCCTTCCCTGGCTGGGAATTATACACTCTACGTCTCTCTTTTCTTTGAGTTTTTCTCTATTTTTGTCTTAGGTGTGTTATACTGTGAATGCATAGGCCTGATGTAGATTTGTTTGTATTGATCCAGGCGGAAGCTGTAGCTCTTGCAAATTCTATAAAATTATGGGCCCTTATTGTATTAAATATGTAAGATGATAACCTATCGTTAATAGTTGCTGTTTTTGATATTATTATAATTTGCTTCATTGTTTGCATCACTAATACCCCCCTTTCCCACCCCACACACGGGGCTCTTCTAAACCTACCTAAAAGAATAATCCTTTCAAAATACAGGATAAATTCTGTCAACCCTCCACAGAGTCTTTTCTCAGCCTAAAATGTGAGAAACTCACAGTTATGCGCAAAGAGCCAGGTTTTTAGAAGTCTTTCTTTTTGTTGTTGTTGTTGTTGTCAAGTGTTGATTTTAATTGACAACCTGAAGGTCGGGGAGGGCCAAGTGAGGTAGGGAGGCAGGGATGGAGAGTGGAAACACCTGGCTGAAGCACTGTCTCCTGCACACCCCCCTCGGAGCTCGGCAGCAGGATGATGAGCTGTTTTGGAGAGCACGGAGAGAACCACTCTCGGCTTGCTCGTTTCCTTCCTGAATCGTGTTTGTGAGAGCTGAGTTAATGACCTGAACCAGTGCCATCCACACTGCAGGTGACGGGGCTGAGCCCTGGCGCCTGTGCTCCCTGAAGGTGCTGAAGGCGGTGCGTGACCTCCCGTGACCTGCTCTTCTCTGAAATCACGCCCACGACCGACGGGACCCATTCTAGTTTCAAAGGTCGGCAGCATCCTTGAGGGAGCCACAGAGGACGCGTGGGGACCAGGGACGACGTGTCCTCCTGGGCTCTGCTTCTCTGAGGACATGCCTCCTGACTCTCCTTGTGTGTTTGTGGAGAGCCTGTGTTTTAGCCTGGCCCCAGAGATAATCCATTATACTACAATCAGTAGTAATTGTGCCCGTCTCTCTGGGGACGTTTCTGGTCATCACAAACTGGGGAGGGGCGGTGCTCCCGACATCTAGTGGGGTCGGGAGGGGAGGCCAGGAATGCTGCTCTATGTCCCACCATGTGCAGGACGACCCTCCACGATCAAGAATGATCCAGACCCAAATCTGAAGAGAGCCGAGAAGCCCTAGAGAGAGAACAGTAGGATAAAGGAAAAAGATGGCCGGCCTTATTAAAAATCTCTACTCTGCAAATTAGGCATACTCTATTTGTCATTTCTTCTCCAACTCCTTGCTCCTTTGCTTGTTGTCTTTAAAATCATCCTCTTTAAGGGGACTTCGCAATCAAATGTCTAATCAGTCTGCTCTGCAGGTTCCAAGAGAGACAGAAATCGGGCTGGAATTTAATACCCAGCCATCCTCCGAGTATTTCAGTTTCTAGTACTTGCGAGTGTAATACACCCAATGAATGTCCCACTCATCTTTTTTTAAAAACGTTTAAAAAAACATTTTATTGGGGAGTATTGGGGAACAGTGTGCTTCTCCAGGGCCCATCAGCTCCAAGTCAACTCGTGTCCTTCAATCTAGTTGTGGAGGGAGCAGCTCAGCTCCAAGTCCAGTCGCCATTTTCAATCTTTAGCTGCAGGGGGCGCAGCCCACCATCCCACGCGGGAATGGAACCGACAACTGAGCTCGCACTCTAACCAACTGAGCCATCCGGCCATCCCTCCGGAAGCTCAGCAGCAGCACATTGTGTTCACTCTAGTTGTGGAGGGCGCAGCTCACTGGCCCATGTGGGAATCGAACTGGCAACCCTGCTGTTCAGAACTCGCGCTCTAACCACCTGAGCCATCCGGCCACCACAAGTCCAGCTTATCTCTTAATTAGCCTAGTAAGACTTTGAGAATGGTTACAGTGGAAACAATGGTTGCACTTGATTGATACTAGAATTTCTCTTGACCATTGAAATCTTTGGAAGGGTAACTGCTACTTTTCCCAGTTCCTTTATGGTGGTCAACTCATCCTAGTTTGCCCAGACCTGTCCCAGTTTTAGGACCAAAAGTCCCACATTCTGTGAACTTCCTAATCATAGGGGTTGCTCATTTCATGGAACTGGTTTCTCAAGTGATTTTTTTTTGGGGGGGTTACGGGGGGAATGCTAAATTGGCATATTCTCCTCAAGTATAACTAGGTAATTAGCATTCTCCCATCAGGAAAAACATTCCTAGCTATCTTTTGTCATGGGATGGACACTTGTCATGTACACAGCAGTTCTTCTTACGAGGGAGAGAAAGAACCATACCCTCAACAATTAAAGATACCTGTTTTCGAGAGTCATTTCTAAAATAGTCCAGCTTTCTCATTCCAAGATTAAATTTTATTTTTATCCAATTTGATAAAGCTCAAGGACCAGCCGAGATGGCCCGAAGGGTAAGATTTTTAACGATCCGAAGAATCTCTTTTGCATGCCTCTTACTATTGTAACTCGCATTTTTCCTCTTCAAATGAAGGGCATGCACCCCCTATAAATAATACCCTGTTAATAACAGGGACCCACGACAGAGGTCCCCAGAAATCCTCCAGTCCCCACACTGGCCCCAAATGACTTCATCTACTGAAATGTCATCTCGACAATGAGAAGCCGGATGGTAACCATCGGGCCAGAGGACCCATCGTCTCACACTTTGAAAAATCCGATCCAAACGTTCTAATCCTATGCGCTGATGGCTTGATAGAGGGTGTGCCATTCTAATTAAAAATCTCAGCAGTGCTCCTTTTCAGAAAAGGAAGTAATTTGTACCTCCAAGTGTCAGCTTGCCTTTGCCGCTCTAAGACAATGAAAACACGGAATAAATCTCAACACACCTTTTGAGGATTATCTATGTGACATGACATGTGGTATAGACCCCAAATTTACTCATACATGCATACACATGGAAAAGGTTACATATGTAAATAAAGGTGTATGTATAAGTTTAGTGTGTGTGTGTAGAGGTGCATGTATGTGTAGATATATGTATATGCCCAGAAAGACACACATAGATATAATTAGTTAAGATAGACAAAATAGATTGAAAGATAAGATAGATGTAGATATATATGGAGATTGATATGTGGATGATGGATAGATTGGTAGATACAAGATAGATAGATAGATAGATAGATAGATAGATAGATAGATAGATAGATAGATGATAGATAGATAGATAGATGATAGATAGAGATTCATTGCATGATACATCGTGGAATTTTTAAATACAACTAAATTCCTGAATCATGTTTTCATGCCATTTAGAAAAATGCATAGTGATAGATTTCTTCTTTTTTTCAATGTTTCTCTTTGGGATATTCTGGATAAATAATAGGGAGATGATTTAACTGGATTTACTGAATTAACTCTGAAAATTCTCATCTGGATTCAGATATTTGACAGGTTAATTTAGGGCTGTATCAGCAAACCCAAACCCCCAGGCCACGCCTGGCTAGCATCCTGTTTTTATAAATAAAGTTTTACTGACACACAGTCACGTAGGTAGTGTCTGGGGCTGCATTCTATTCTACGGTGGCAGAGAAGAGTGTCTGAGACAGCGTCTCTGTGGCCTGTAAAGCCAAAATATCTACCAGTTGGCCCTTTACAGAAAACTTCTGCCTACCCTTAAGCCAGACCGAAGAGAACCAAGTTGTTTATACTTAAGAATAAATAATGGTGAAACATAGATGCTCAGCTTCTACTCGCTGCCAAGTCACACACACTCAAATATTAGAAAAATGAAAGTGCACCCCCCCACCCCGTTTTCTTAACTCCAGTGGCTTTTCCCAGAACCACACTTTCTTCCCATCCAACGAAAGGCATTCTAATCTCAAGCCATTCCCCAATCTGACCTCCCCCAGCTATTTCCCACCAGAATCTATTGTTTGTGCCAGTCTTCAAGAATTTAACCTAATTTTACACACTTCTCTCTCTGTCTCTCCTTTGACACTGTGAGTAGCTTGACACTGGGAACTACAGTGCACACTACCTTAGTCAACACACACTTTTTTGCAACACATGCACGCCTGAATAAATGAGTTAGGGGTGGCCATGTTATGTTTCCCTTGGGTTCAGCATGTATTGGGGGTGCCAAAAAATGGATACAAGTGAACGTTTTGGTCAACGTGGCTCAAGCAGGAGTTCGCCATCATCAGAAGTGTCTGGACGCTGATGGGAACCACTTTGAGCACCTCTTGTCATTGCAGAAGTCAAATGTGACTTGTATTCATCAGTATAGATTGAGTGTTAGAATTTTAATACAGCTTTCCTTTCTTAAAGTGTGAATACATTTTTTTGGCACCCTCTGTAGGTCGCATCTGTGCTTGAGTTTCTCTGCTTGAGCCATGGACAGGAGAAGTCACACTTATACAAACGCATCCCATGTATTTTGTCAACCCTATTCTCAAGAAGTACGGTGACATACTGTGACTCGTGTTGACCTTTTCAGGCGTATACATATGCATAAGTCCCTTGTCAATATTTAAACACTCTTTAGACACCAGTCGACATTCCTCTGTTGTTCCCAAATTAACTACCTGTATCATTTCACAGAATTTCCCAATTAGTGACGAGTTTATTGATCATCGCATAACGGTAATGAGACAACCATAATCGTTTTTGGAAATATAGAAAATGATATCCACTTCAGAAAGGTATATTTTGAATCTCAATTTAATCTTTGAGGTACTAATGAAAATGTCCTGATGGGAATAATTTTACGGGATCATCCGATACTCAGTAAAAATCCTAACTGTCCTCTGACTCATTATTAAAATTCAAGATCGAGAAGCACCACATACCAAGTGATGTATTGTACATAATGACTTTCTTATTCAATTTTTCTAATCTCTATTTTTCATCCCCTGGGGGTTTTTTCTCTCAGTAATTGTCCAGAGCTTTAAATAAAAGAATAGTAGTGATTGAATCTTCACGCGTCTTTATTTTTAGACTCACGTCTTGAAGGCTGCGGAACGAGCAGCAGAGAATCTAAGAGAAAAATGTGTGTGTGAAGATGGCCTATGAAAAGCATGCTAAGTTATTTTGTGTCCTTCAGCTCACCATTCTGGAGAAGAAGGGGAAAACCTTGGAGGGGATGAATAGCTCTCTGTCCTCTGTGTTGCGTTTAGAAATTAGTGCTGATCAATTTGGCAGCTGCTCCCTCCCACCCCCATCAGGAGGCCGGAGAACTCCACAAGATTGGTCACTGCCAGGACGTCCTCTTTCAAGGGTCATGACCCAGCAGGAAATCTGCGAGTGTGTGTTGAATCACCAGACCTTCACCATATTCGTTTCCGGTCATCTCTGTGGAAACGCTCAGGCGCTGGGTCTGAATGATTCTTGGGTTTCCTGCAAGCTTCTTTTATGTTCAACCAAAGAGGTTTAATTCAGAGCCTTATTGCACAACCGGTCATGTTGCTGTTGACAACATAACCCTTCTGAGCAAAATCAGTCATCTCCTATGCACCCATTCCATTCCCGAAACGCAGCACAAACAGGACGGGGTAAACACCCCTGAATAGACTCATTGTGACGTCTTCTCACAGCCTCAGCGGACTCTGCAGCCAGAGCCTGAACACATGCAAAAGTTCTAGAAGAGCGTGTGGTTGGAACAACTAAGGTAGCATTTAAAACAGTTGACTCCTTTCAAAAAGAGAGCACAGCTTTTAAACAGGAAAACACGTGCCAATTTTGGGATAAGCCATGCCCTGAGACGGAGTGGAAATAGGACCTTGGCGAGGTTATCATGGTTTTGTGTAGACACCACTGATAAGCGACCTTGAAAATATCTGGGATGAAAGGGTAGTGAGTTCCCCAGCTCATGTAAGTGACTTAAGGAAGGAAGAGGGGGTGAAAATGTGCTGACTGGGACGCAGAGAATTTTGTGAATGGTTGGCCGGCAGTGTATGAGCTAAAATTGGAACAATACTGATTGATGACATTTGAAACATGTGCCCCAAAGCATAGAGGGGTCCTTCACTTATAGATGCTCCATTCTTAGAAAGGTTGGTGAGAAGGGAAAGGGTGAGGGAAAGTGGGTGCATGAGGGAGACCTTCCTGGGAACTGATGGAATTTACAGAGCAGAATTTAGAGGGAGATTCTGACCTGTGCTCCTTTCTTCTCTGGGGACTAGAAGGAAGAAAGGACGCAGGTATAGAGTGTTTGGCAGGAGATGTGAAAAACCCAGGAAGGTGGTTCTTCATAAGGACTACTTTCTCTTTGTATTAGAAAGGAAGATTGATCCGGGATTAGGGATTGGTGGGACAGAAGTGATTTCATGACAGAACAAGAGGTTAAGAGAGGTGGGTGTGGTGGTTAGAAGGTGATGGTCCACATGACAGAGAACAGAAGCTACACCACAGATGGAAAGTGGACTGGTGGGGAAACTCTACAGGGAGAGAGAGGACCCACTGACTAGGGGACACGGTCGATGACATTCCTGAAACAGTAAATGAATCCTGATGAATTTTGTATGAGTATTGAGTGTTAGGTGCAAGTTAAATGTTTGGATTTCATGATGCCTTTCTTACCATGTGGGAAGTGATCCTTTTCCTAAGATATTTCTGGAACCACATGTCTTACTCGTCTAACCAGCCATTTAAAAGTCAGTTCCCTGCATCCCGAATGGGAACAAACATGTCGTGTTACGACTAGCGTCACCTGTCACACCCCTGTGAAAACAGCCGTTAAAATCTGCCCATGGACCATCCAAATGACCTGTGTTCATTTTTCATTTCTCCCCTTTCCTTCCAGCAATGACATCTGCATAAGTTTGGAATGTGAAGTGGCTACTGACTAACGCCGGTGGCAGATGACAGAAACCTAAGAGTCCGACACAGAGAAATCGTAGTTCAATGGGATGCATTCGGCATGGTGAGAATACCCAAAAGCGATGACAGATGGTGTCCCTGTCCGATGTAAGCCTATCAGCTGCTTGTATCGAGGGGTTGAACAAGTGCAAGTCTCCACAGAGGGAGTCAGGACAGTGTGTTAGCTCAGTGCAGAGCCTCTGGTGTGCAAAAGACTCGGTCCGTGTTTCCCAACTGGGAGACACGCAAAGGGGCACACGGTAACGAACGTTTTCATCAGACTGAAGATTGTCTCAGCAATTGCAGCTCACGGGACTTGGGGGCGCCCTGCCACACGCCCTGGGCACGTGGGCTGTTTGGTTTGCTACACTGATTTCTGCTTGTTGGGTTGTGCCCTTTGGAAGTCGTGCTTTGTCTGATATGTGCGTGTGTGCGTGCGTGTGTGTGTGTGTGTGTGTGTCCTGCTCCCCAACTAAGACAGCAACAAACATCTGAGGTCCCCATTCACTGTGTCCCTTACCAGCTCCCACTCATCTGTGTGAGGTTTTCCACACATTTGGTGCCCAGTGTGGGTTGCAGACTGGCTGGCTTCAAGCCGCTGGATTTCTCTGTGGGAATCTTTAACTGCAGATTTCCTTGCTGAAAATGGTAGGGTTATGCATTTCCCTCAAGGAAACAATCACGTTTAAAACGTGGAGGAAATCATTGGAAGTTTCCACGTCAATGCTGAGATGCACTGTCGACATCTCGGGGATGCCTGTTTCAATCAGCTGTGGTTTTGGTAACTAACCCAGTAACCAGTTCAAGCAAGAGACCCAAAGGGATGCGGAGACACCCACTCCGTGGTCAGCAATACCTTGGGCATTTTCTAATTCAGCGACACCACGAGTACGGTCCCATGAGGGCTTAACACCCTCAAGAAAGCATGCCATGACCTTCACACACTGAAAGAAAGGGAAAATCAGAAGCCGTTTCCGGCGTTCTTTATAATTTCTGTATGTGGATTTCCTTACCTACCTCCCTGGTAAAGCCCCTTTTGCAAACTGTCTGGTTTCCGATCAAGAAATCCCAGGAGTTAGACATGGAGAAATAGTGTGGTCCCCAGTTACGTTTTCATAATTACCTCCCCCAGCTCTACATTCTGAGCATGTATTTAGTAAACATCCTGCTCACTGGTACTTTAGCATGAAAACACTGAATACTTCCTTAAAAACAACAAAAAAAGAAAATCGGCGCATAGCCAAAATCCTGATCAGATGAGGAGAATTTCTTTGAGGGTCTAGTGATCGCTTTTTGAGATACACACACAACCTTTCATGTCACATTTAAGAGATGTCAGGAATACAAAAGTCATTATCAGCCAGGCTTTGGTGAGTCTTTCTTCTTGCATCTCAAAACAGAAATCCCCAGGTTTGTATGAAGGATAGTTCAAGTGTGAAAACCTATAAATTATGCAAGATATTTTTACAGCAGGAGGAATTTAGCTGAGCATTTAGAAGAGTGATGGCTGTCGGTGCTGCCCACTCGCTCGAGGTGTGGAAAATAAGGCTTCTGGCCGAGCGTGAAGTGTGCATCGTACACTTTCTCTTAGTCCCACGAACACGCTACCATGTTTCCCTGAAAATAGGACCTAACTGGACCATCAACTCTAATGCGTCTTTTGGAGCAAAAATTAATATAAGACCCGGTCTTATTTTACTATAAGACCCGGTAATATAATATAATATAATATAATATAATATAATATAATATAATATAATACCGGGTCTTATATAATATAGTATAATATAATGTAATACCAGGTATAATATAATATAATTAATATAATATAATATAATATAATATAATACCAGGTCTTATATAATATAGCATAGTATAATGTAATATCAGGTATAATATAATTAATATAATATAATACCGGATCTAATATAATATAATATATAATACAATATAATATAATTAATATAATATAATATAATATAATATAATATAATATAATATAATATAATATAATACCGCGTCTTATATTAATGTTTGCTCCAAAAGACGCATTACAGCTGATGGTCCGGCTAGGTCTTACTTTCGGGGAAAGGCGACAGCTGCTTCTGGAGTCCCTCTCTCGATGCTCCCAGAGCTGTCATCCTTACTCCACCCCATTCCCTAACCTCCCGTTCTTCACTGTCTGGCTGCAGGTTTTCCTTTATCCCTTTACTCAAACTGCGTCACCAACGGGCTTCCCAACCACCACACCCAGGAGGCTCTTGTGTGTTTTCACGCACTCTGACCTCTCTTGGGGGCATTTAAACACCGTGTCACCTAAAGTGCTTCTTCCTTTGCCTTTGGACAAGTCTCTCCCTACTCTTGTGACTTCTCTTGAATTGCTTCTTCGTCTCTCTCTGTGTCACCGTCCCTCCTAGATCTACTTGTCCAATAAATGGCGTCCCCACACCACACTTCTGGGTTTGGCCACATCCACGTCCCTGCCCACTGCTGGATTTTCACACAGACACTCACCACCCAGGCTGTACGTCATAGGAAGGAGGTGGGTTTCAATATAAGGGTTGTGGGGTGAACGGCCACCGAGGTCTTTTATGCAAGATAGGCGTTTTAGAAAGACACTCCCTACTCAGAGCCGAGGATTTCTTAGAACGCGGAGAACAGCTGAGGTAGAGAATGATCGTGGGAACGTGTTCGTCATACAGAAGAAGTACAGGGGATATGAAAACAAGGGCAGTGCAGAAAGAAGTTTACAGGGTCGAGTGACATTAGGGAGGCAGAATGAATGCGCCCTAATGATGGTTTGGGGATAGGAGGTGAGAAAGAAAGAAGACAGGAAGGACATCAGGGCTTGCCTAGGGGGATGGACCATGACTGCAAATGGGTGCAGGGTTTCTTTCGGGGATAAAGTGTTCTGGACTTACATAACAGTGATGACTGCCCACCTCTATGGATACACTGGAAACCACCGAATTGTAGACTTTAAACGGAGTAATTATATGTTTGCAAGTCACCTTTTGATAAAGCTATTGTAAGAGAAGTGGGGAAATGGAAGGTTATAATGATTAAATTTGACTTTGATGGCTACCCATGAGGGCTGGCAAGGCCATTACCACAGGAGCTTGATAAAGATATATAATAGATGGAGAGATGGGTTCTTTTGTTAAAATAAAATAAAAATACTTTGTTACATTGGGTTTGGTTGCTTTTGAGACGAAGTGTATTTGAGCATCATTGTCGGTGACAAGGGATATTCAGAGGACACGGCGAGAAAGAGTGAGAAGAAAGGAAGGGGCCGATAAGATCTTAACCCAGGGAGAAAGATCTGCCGTAGACTTTGGGAAAGTAATTCATCCAGGAGATCAGAGGGAAGGAGCGAGAGTGGGAACAGTTGTAGGTCATGGCACAAAGTCAAGGCAATGAGGCAAAGCACGGAGCCAGCTCATCGCCACAGATGCTGTGTTCTCTGTGAGGCACTGTACTGACAGCAAGGCAGCCGGACAAAGAAGAAGTGCTTGGAGGAACACACAGGGCTCATATGTCTGTCAGGACTGCCGACGGCACGGGGGTTTCTCATCAGCGAGAGGGGCATCAAGTGCTAGGACGCCAATCCCCCCAAACAGTCAGCAGGGAGAGTTGGAGAAGCAAGATGGTGCTGCTAGCCAGCATTCAAGAAATTATGGGGACGAGGAAACAGAAAAGCAAGGGTTACAGGAATCGGTAACAACACAAAGGAGAAGACGGCTGAACGTGAAAAGCTTAGGCTCAAACCGAAATGGAAAGGAAGCTGCTTTCATGGGCCGTGGGAAGAAGGTGGAGCACCACAGCCAACCTGCACAGAACAACCAGTCGGGGGGCAAGATGTGGCAATGAGGCTGACATTTATCAACAACAGACACAACTCTGTTTCCTGGAAGGAAACTCGAGGAGAAACGACGAGAGTGAGAAGTGTCTTTGTAAGAGGCGTAGTGAGTTGTAAAGATTCCATCTTGAGTCACAAATTACAAAGCCTGAACAAGGTTAGACAGGAACCAAGAGGTCTTCAAAGGGACACGCATGCATTGGAAGGTGAGCAATCGGGAATGATGCCATGTTGTAAGAAAACCATGGCAGCCGGCTCACCTATGTCTATTAACCCCCAAATTATATGTGTTAGGATGAAACTAGCCATGCGTTCTGAGATGACGAAGGGACCTGTTGTGAACACGTCAGGTTTTACTATCACCTTTCTCAGCTCCACAGGCTAACAGTGAACTCAACGAAATCGCTCTCCAATAATGTTCAATGCTTCCACCATTGAGTGGTCTGTCAGGTAAGACGCTGCTGGTTGTCAAGACGGCTATCAATTTTATGTCCAAGGACAGTCACTGTGTGGACAGCCAGGGCTATTGTCCCGATTGCTGACAGGGCCTTACCTCAGGAAGACACATTTTCCCACGAAGCGCTTTGCTAAATAACTGTGTCGATTTAAAGATGGCTGAGACCTGACACTAACTTCTCGGAGAAATATTTATCTTTAAAAAACAATCACACTGCCGAGCTACCTGAGTGAGATCAGTGAGAATATGGGCAATGCTGCAAACACAAGTGTCTTTGACTTGGCTGGCCGCCAAAGCCAAGATTTAGCAAAGCAGGCTTCGTACGCCCAAGGTGAAATGAAACGAGGTGCCATGGGACAGCGAGACACAGGCGGGCCCTGGCTTTGCTACCACGTTTCAACGTGCGGTGGAAAGGGACGTGCAAAGACGAAAGACTAGAGTCGTGCTCATCTACTCAAAGTAAAGCTGGAGCCTCGGGGACAAACAAGCTCGGAGTCCAAGGATGGCTGAAGTGGCAGACAGGTGATGACTAGCTGTGTGCAGAGAAGCTGCCCCACCCAGGCAGGCGTGAAAAGCATGACAAGGACTTGAGGCAGTGTAGCGTCTGGCTGTGGGACACGGGCGTGGGTCACGGTGAAGGAATAGCTGCTGATGACACAGTCCGTAGGAAGGTGACACTATGTGACACGGCTGCTTTCACACGGAAGTGGCCCCGGCAGAGACAGCGTCTCGTGCAAATCAGAGAACAGATTCTGGGAACGTGACCAGGCTCTTGTGTACGAGCTTCCTACTCTGACAAGCTCCAACACACATCTTACCCATCTGTTGTAGCCCGAGAGTTTGCCTGTTGTCCTGTGAGCTGGCTCACTAAGGGGATTCCATATTTGGGGGCTTCTTGTGTCACCATTCTAACTAAATCTTTCAGCAGCTTTACGGACTCGACTGGAAGCTTTATGGACTCGACTTGGTATCAGCGCAAGACTTACTTTCAGTTTTTATTTGTTTCTTAACTTTTCTTCCAGCCCCAAGTCTTT
Source organism: Rhinolophus ferrumequinum (assembly GCF_004115265.2). Lineage (NCBI taxonomy): Eukaryota > Metazoa > Chordata > Mammalia > Chiroptera > Rhinolophidae > Rhinolophus > Rhinolophus ferrumequinum. The sequence continues at coordinate 121,608,029 of NC_046284.1, read as the reverse complement.
GGTTTGGGCCATTCTGCCATGAACACATACCTGTGACAGATTAGGCCCCTCAGGTTCGGTTCTCATGAGAAGTTCTTCTCTGCACCGATCAGGGCTGTCAACCCGGCGGGACTGACACGTGGGGTCACATCACCGTTGTTGGAGGGAGCTGTCCTGTGCACGGTAAGACGTGGAGCAGCATTTGCCCGCCAGTACCAGATGCCAGTACCACCAGTGTTGGGACGACGTCTCCCAGTTGTCACAACCGGAAATGACCGCAGACGTTGCTGGACATTCCCTGAAGGTGAAATGGCCCCAAGTGAGAAGCGTTGGCATGGAGAACGTTGACGTTTACATCCATAGATGATGTTCTCTTGTGCTTTCATCCTTGCCCCATGGAGTCCTTCCATGGCTTCCGGACACTTCCCTCGGCTCCAGGAGAGCTGCATAAGCACCATCCACGTAGCACTTCTGCTGGTTACGTGACTGGCCTGAGCTGGCTGTTCACAGCGGTGCTGCCGTGAGCCCGGTGACACTGGGAACGCCTCCTGCATTGCCATGGCGACGCAGGGCACGTCTGTGAAACAGTCTGCGTGCCCTTGATGTTCACTATGGCACCCTGGCCATCCCCTCAGAGGGAAGTCGCCAGAGCACAGCGTGGTGGTGACACGTTTCGCTGCCTTTGTCCCATGGGTGTCACCGCATTTTATTTATTGATCGATGATTCACTGAGGTTAGCGGGTCCGTGGCAAGACAATGTGACGTTTCTACCACCTGCCTGGGGGCCCAGTGAAGGCGGGCTCCATGTCAATTAGTTTATATATCGTCGGGGAGAGAACACTCCCACTTGCTCAGAGGTCCTTCTTGTACCCACTGGGAGTAAATCCACTCCACCCCCATGGGTCGGCCAGTGTCTGGTTCAGGTTCAGGTTCAGCGTGGAGATGTCCCTCTTTCTCCTGAGTCCCACAGGCTGTGTCCACCCACAGCCCAGCATGGTTTTAAATACTCAGAAGCGCGGAGACCAAAAGCAAGAAAAGGGGACACCTCGTGGGTGGATGGTGACTTACACACCAAGCCTCTGCTCTTGAAAAGGTCGGACCAGGCACGAGCCGTTTGCCAAGACGCCTGTGGAGCGCGTCTGTGACAGGGGAGACCCTGCTCATTTGTCTGGGTGGAATTCACAAGGGCCTTCTCCATAGAGGGGGGAATCCGCCCCCTTCACAGTCTGCTCGGAGTTTTACGGTCACACGGCACGGGTTCCCATTGATTCCCATGTCAACTTAAATTTCTATGGAGGCAAAGGATCGAGAGTCGGGAAGGACCTTTTCTGCCCGGCCGCACACGGACGGGGCGTCAGTCTGCACTGCACAAACCCAGACAGTGCTTCCTGTGAGGCCGGTGTGCTTCATGGAAAACTGATATTCTTATTCTCCTCTTCTCCTGATACTGGCTCTACCATTTTTTTTTTTTTTTTAACAGACGTTCTTCTCCGTCTGGGGTATTCCTGCCGTATGGTCTACATGTAAGATCATGAAGAGATTGGACTTGGATATATGTCCCCTACCGGTTTTGTTTCCCTGAGGACCCTGACGCCTACAGGGCGGGTAGCCAGGACTCATTCCACGCCTGTTTTCATCGTTCAGTGGGAAATTCGCGTGGAACGCTGAGGAAGCTGTAGCAGCACACGGTACGGGACGTACCAGGGCAAACCCTGTGCGATTGGCGTTATTCCTGGATGGCCCTGTCCTTTCCTCTGCCAGGCCTTCTTCTCTTGCAGACTGTGACTCAGCCACTCGCCAGGGGACCTGGAAGGCATGGCTTTTCCCACAAGCGACACACACCAAGTTTTGAGCTGTTGCCTGGCTCCTGCTAAGAAGGGGTTCCCCGCATCGATTCCATTCGCAACCATCCTGACATGGTGTTCCCTGAACCCTCCCCTCAGGGACACTGGGCCCATTGCCTTCATTTATGGTCGCACCTGGACCCGTAGTGCTGATGGCTTCTCGGGCAGTGAGCCCCAGCTTCCCTCACTGGTGACAGTTCACTGGGGCTATAGGAGAGGGTGTGCCTTCACAGGGAGCTGCCTTCTCAGACTCCCCCACGCCTGCTTTTCTAGCCTTTAGAACAGCGTGTGTTCCAAAGCAGACACTCAGGGAAGATTCACCAGGGGAACAAATAGTTACGCCACTCAACTGTGTAACAGGATGCTCCAGCTACCCCCATCTGGCCCACAAAGCTATATTCTGGCTAAATGTGAGAAAATATCTTAATGAGCCTTTCCTCAGGGGCGAGGGATTGAGACGCAGACTGGTCTGGAAGAGAAGAGAGCCACACAGAATGGTGGCCATGCTGTCCCCTCACCCTGGCTGTGCTGGTGGCAGGGGTTTGCACGAGGACAGGACAGATCAAATGCTAGAGAAGACTCAGGATATATGGGTCGTCCTGCTTTGTTCCTCATGAGCCCATTGAGAATATCAGCAAGAGAAGGAAGCTTCTGAAAGCCATTTTTTCTGCCCTTAGAATAAGGGGTTCTTGGTCTCATGGTCCAGCCAGGGTTCAGAACACATTAACGAGAAATCTATTTTTAATTATTTTGTATGGCTGTAGTTTCAGTTGAAACATCAGAGTCACCACATTGAAAAATCTGTTGATCTCCCAAAATGTTAAAATTAAATCAGTTGTGTTTGAAAGCATAGTACACATTTCTACCTTCCTTTCCACTATAATGAATATGTTTAATATTATTTTCCCTTTGGGCTCAGAATAGAAATTTGGAAAATGTCATGCACGAGAAAGATCATTGGGAGGGAGAGGGGAAAAGGAAAATAACGAGGAAAGAAATGAATGAAGAATGTTCTCCAAATAGATGATAAACATCCCTGAAAGAATGAAACAAATGACTGAGAAAGGAAATAAATTTCAAAATATGGAAAATGAATCCTTAAAATAGCAGGCGAAAGAATGAGCTGGAGAATAATTATTTTGGAAGAGCATTTTTCAAAGTAATGTTTCGAATTATAAAAATAATACTCACTCATTGTAAAGCATTTAGCAAACACAGGGAAGCATACAAAAGGAATAAAAATCCTTCCAAGGCCATCCTACACAGAGAAAACATGTTAATATTTTGGGGTATTTCTTACAAGTCCTTTTTCTCTTCCTTTATTTTTGTAAAGTGGGGGCATACTCTAAAAATAGTTGCAGATTTTACTTTTCTTTTCATTCAATGTTCTGTTGTGAGCATTTTCCCATGTAAACCAAGAATTGAAAACATGATTTTATTAGCTCTTTCCTGGGTGAGCAAAGTACAGTCTGTGTTCCAAACACAGACTATTACTTGTTTCCCTAGAGCCCATGAGCTTAAGAGCAGTTGTTGCCTGGAAATTACATATTTTGGGGAAAAAAAAAAATCAAACTAACAATAACATTTCAGGACACATGCACATTTTATGAAATTCAAATTTCAGTGGCCACCAATAAAGCTTGGCCATTCCATTCACCATGGCTGGTTTGGGGCCACAAGGGAGGGTGAGTAAGTGTGATGGAGCCTGTATGTGACTCACAAGCTAACACACAGAGGGTGCCAAAAAAATGTATACACATTTTAACAAAGAAAAAAAACTGTATTAAAATTGTACTACTCAATATATACCAATAACAAAAGATGAATACAAGTCACGTGTGACGTCTGCAATGACAAGAGGTGCTCAGAGTGGTTCCCATCAGCGTCCAGACACTTCTGATGATGGCGAACTACTGCTTGAGCATAGATAACATCTCTTAAAACGTGTAGACATTTTTTTGGCACCCCCGCTATTTAGTATTTGGCTTCTGACAGAAAAAGTCTGCTGACGCCTGAGCTACACAATTACATAACCTCTGCATATGTCATAACTTATATATTTTATTATATTTATGCATTCTATTATTCAACGGTCCACTATTGTGGGGCATTCTGGAGCTTTTCCTTGCTATTTTAGGTAATGTTGTGAAGTTTGTTGACTTAAATTATGGTTGACAGCTCTGAGTATTTTTGTGGATAATTAACGATGGACCAAAGGTCATGGATATTTTTATTCCTCTTGATATCATGTCCTTCAGAAGGGCAGAACGGGTGCATCCTGTTTCATGCCAAGGAGGCTTACAAGAAATGGGAGGGTTGAGTGGCCGCCATGGTGTTTCCTCCACGGAGGTTTACCTTCTCCAGCGCACCCCCAATGAGGAAACTATTGGCTGCTGGCTTTATCTCCCTAGAATTCTTTCCACCCTTTCTCATGGTGTTGGTAGCTGGAAAACGAGACACATCATCTGTTTCATGCACCTAGAGTGCGGGAAAACTTTCTTTTTAATGTCCAGCAAGCATTTTATCCATCCACGAAGCCCCTTGCTTGCCTGACCTTTGGAAAACAATTAGTCCAGGTAGGAATCAGAAAGTAGGATGGGAGACAGAGAGGGAGGGGGACAGGAGGGAGAGGGAGAGGGGTGGGGGGGAGAAAGAGAGAGAGAGAGAGAGAGAGAGAGAGAGAGAGAGAGAGAGAGAGAAAGAGGAAAGAGAGAGAGAGAGAGAGAGAGAGAGAGAGAGAGAGAGAGAGAGACAGAGAGACAGAGAGCGCCCTGATAAGGCAACAGAGCAGACAGATTGAGGACGCAAACTGGTCACACAGCAGAATACAAGGCAGATGGTTCCCCATCCTGGACTGGACAAGCAGGACTATAAACAATTAGAAAGAATTCAAATTTCAGTGCAAGGCAGCTCTTGGCACTCAATCTAATGGAACCTCAGAAAGGAAGGTGACACGAGATTATCATCATGGTTTGTTAATTTGAAGGGTACAAATGGTGTATCAGTCATCTGTGTTACTTCTCTTAGTGGTCCGCTTGTCAACTGGGGAGTGCATCTTCTTTGGACTATTTCGTAAGAGCTCTTTCTGTTTTAAGAATATAAACACTTTGTCTCCTAAGTATAATTTAGGCAGGATTTCTATGCATTTTCCATGGTGTTTTGATATGTGTGACTAGTAAATGGAAAACACTGGATTAAGCAAGGTTAAACAAGGCTGTTTAATGCAAGACTTCTCAAAGCCTTTAATATGATAAGGACTGAATTTGGGAACCAGCAGGTAGGGAATCGAAATGTGGCATTTATCAAAATTATTGGCCATAGGAAATTTTGTTTACTAGACACCTTTTAGAATATGTTCAAATGTGATTTGTAGCAAAAGACTGGAGTCTGTGGTAGGAAGCAGGAAATAGAGGAGGAGTATTCTGAAAAGATACTGAATCCTACTGAAAAATAACCAGCATTAATTAGAAATATTAATAAAATGGCTAAATAAAAAAAACAAAATAAAGCAACAGTTTTTCTACGTATAAGAAACAGCTAGGGGCCAGCCCGGTGGCTCAGGCGGTTAGAGCTCCATGCTCCTAACTCCGAAGGCTGCCGGTTCGATTCCCACATGGGCCAGTGGACTCCACAAGGTTGCCGGTTCAATTCCTCGACTCCCGCAAGGGATGGTGCGCTGCGTCCCCTGCAACTAAGATTGAACACGGCACCTTGAGCTGAGCTGCCGCTGAGCTCCCAGATGGCTCAGTTGGTTGGAGCGCATCCTCTCAACCACAAGGTTGCCGGTTCAACTCCCATAGGGGATGGTAGGCTGTGCCCCCTGCAACTAGCAATGGCAACTGGACCTGGAGCTGAGCTGCGCCCTCCACAACTAAGACTGAAAGGACAACAACTTGACTTGGATAAAAGGCCTGGAAGTACACACTGTTCCCCAATAAAGTCCTGTTCCCCTTCCCCAATAAAATCTAAAAAAAAAAACACAAAAAAACAAAAACAAAAAAAACTCCCTTTAGAGGAAGTTAAAAAAAAAAAAGAAACAGCTAGTTTTAAAATATTACCTGAGAAGATCTCCTCTCATTATCAATTAAAACTAACACAAATTTAGAAATAACCTTAATAAGAACTATGTAAAACCTACCTAGAGAAATTATGAAAGCTTCCTATGCAATATAAAATTAGACTTGCATGAACAAAAAAAATGCCATGCTCTAGGATTTAAAATACAAATATTTCAATTATGTCCATCTTTTCAAATGTATTATAGTTTTGAATAATTACAATAAAAGTTCTTAATGGATATTTTCAGGAATGCAAGGTGCTTGTTTTTTTTTTTTCTAAAATTCATCTCAAATGACAGGTCCACAAAACCTGTCAGCTAAAAGCCTTGAGCAAAATAGTTAAGAGAAGACTAAGGTGAGATAGCAAAGTAATTTATCTAAATACAAGGACCATAAAAGATGCACACAGATAGAGCCAAGAAGAGCTATCACATTCCTTCACTGACCATATTATGGGAGTTGTATTTCCCGATTAGAGAAAAAAACAATGAGCACTGGAAAATTTCTTGAAGGAAAAATGGCTGAAAACTTTTCAAGTTTGACAAGCGATATAAACCTACACATTCAAGAAGCTGAATATATACCAAACAGGATAAAACACAAGAAATCCATGCTAAGACACATCTTAATTAAACTTTTGAATGCTAAACACAAAGAAAAATCTTGAAAGCAGATCCAAAGAACACCTTATCTACAGCAAGGAAAACCTCAAATGACAGCAGATTTCTCACCAGAAACTATGATTTAGCACAAGATTTTGCAAAAGCTGAAAGATCCTAACGGGATAAAAAGATCTCAGATAAAGGAAATCCAAGACAATTTTTCAACAGTAGACCTACACTAAAAGAATTGCTAAAGGACATTTCTAAATAGGAGGAAAGTGATAAATGAAAAAATCCTGGAACATCAGAAAGAAAAAAATACACAATACACAAAAACAAACATGATTATGTTTTTTTTCCTTCTCTTGAATTATATTTGAGGGTCGAAGCAGAAATTAGAGCATTGTCAGATGTAGTTCTAAGTGAGAGCCAAAAAAGAAAAATAATTAAGATAATTATAACATGAATCGGGGAACATAAAGGGTGGCAAGATTTTTACAATTCACTGAAACTGGGAAAATGGCATTAGTAGACTGTGATAATTATGAATATATAATACAATATTTTGAGAAACCACTAAAGAGATATACAAAGAGATACACTAAAAATACTATAGACAAACCAAAATGGGATTCTTTTTTTTTTTTTTTTTTTTTTAACCAAAATGGGATTCTAATGTTCAAGAAATCCACAGGAAGCCAAGAAGAAGAAAACAGAAAAATGAAAAACGGGGATAACAGAAAACTGGCATAATTTAGCCCTAACATATCAAAAATTATATTACATGTAAATGGACTTAAAACACCAATTAAAAGGCAGAGATTGGCATCCATTCATGACAAATACTATCACAAAAGTACAAAGAAAGGGAAAGTTTCTGAACTGTATAAAGAACAGCTGCCAACTACTTGCAACTAAGAGTAAACTTAAGGGTTGAATTCTTCCCCCTAAAACAGAGAACAAGGCAAGGATGTCCACAGTCACCACTGTTATTCAACATGGTGCAGGAAGTTCTAGTCAATGCAATAAAAAGTAAAAAGCAAAAAAACAAAGAAACAAAATAAAGAAACAAACAAAAAAAACCCACAAAAGGTATAGAGATCAGAAAGAAAGAAAACTCTTCTTTGACCCACCACCAAAAGCATGATCCATCAAAGAAATAACTGATAAATTAGTCTGTATCAAAATTGAAAACATTGTCTCTGTGAAAGACCCTGTCAAGAAGATGAAAAGCTAGAGTAAGAGAAAATATTTGCAAACCACATATCTAACAAAACACTCCTATCTAGAATATGTAAAGAACGCTCGAAACTCAAGACTAACAAAGCAAACAATCCAATTAGAAAATGGACAGAAGACCTAAAGGGACATTTCACTGAAGAAGGGATACAGGTGGGAAGAAGACTGTGAAAAGATGTTCGACATCATAAGCTCTTAGAGAAATGCAAATTAAAATCACAATGAGACACCACTACACACCTATTGAAATGGTTAAAATAAAAACTACTGACAACTCTAAAGATCCAGAGAAATCGCATCAGGTACATACACACCACTGGTGGGGAACGGAAAATGGTACAGACACTCTGGAAAACAGTTTGGCGTTTTCTTAAATAACTGAACACATAACAAATACATAACACAGCAGTTTCACGCCTGAGCACTTAGCCCAGAGAAATGAAGACTTATATACACTGAAAACCTGGACACAAATGTTGATAGTACCTTGATTTGTAATAGTGCAGACGTGGAAATGACCTTGGTTTCCTTCATGATAGAATGGCTAAAAAAACTCTAGTAGTTTGGACTTTTATGCTGAATGAACAAGGCGAATCCCACGATTCTATCTACATAATGTTCCTGAAATGACAGCATGAGAGACGTGGATAAGTTAGTGGTTGCTGGGGTAAGGAAAAGATGGGGAAGGGATCCCTGTGGCTATGGAAACATCCTATTTCTAGATCGTATCAACGTTGATAGGTTGAGTGTAATGCTGAACGGCAGGTCTGCAAAATACTACGATTGGAGGAAATGGGGTACACAGCACACGTGATATCTTAGTTATTTCCTACAATGCGAGGTCTATAATGCTCTCCAAACAAAATGTTTAGTTAGAATAAAAACGGAGAAAGCTACCACGAAAGACAGCCATGATTTTTTTAAAAAGAGCGTTGAATGGGACGGAGGACCAGGCACGTAGCAGTCATCAAAATGGTATATTCCATTTCAAAAACTGTAAGGACGTATCAACATGTCACCCAGAATTTGTGAGATTTTTTTTCCTTCAGTTTTTATTTCCCATAAATATGTGACATTCCAAACTAGAAGAAACATAGGCCCATGGCCCAGCACGGCAAGGCCGGGGTGTTGTTATTACACGTATTTAGCACGGTGGCACTAATGTCACAGAGAGAAACCGATCGACAGTGACATGCGTTGGGACCACTGTTAACAAAGGGAAGGCTGTTAATAAATAGTGAGGACCACCATGACTGTGGGGCACGTACTTGCCAGACAAAGGGTTGCATTGTATTCGTGCTGCCGTGTGTGTGTGTCCATAATCTTGCTTTATTATGGGAGAAGTTCATTCAGGAGGCCCCAACGGTGTCCTGAATGGAGACCTCACGGGAGGGCGGCTTGTTTCCATCTATTTTCCTCAGGAGTCGGTGGTGATTGTGGACTACAGAGCTGGGTGGAAATGACAACGCACTTTAGTGGGCCCACCTTTTCCCTAATGAAGACATAAGGAGACGTCCCTCCACCCTCAGGAGCAGGTGCCCGGTATCCACATGGGGACATGGCGCCCCAGTCACTTCCCGGTTACCCGTGACACACACACAGGGACTGAGAACCAGCTTCCCCGGCACAACTCCGGAGTGCGTTAGAAGTCGGTTCAGAAAGATGCCAACGTGCTCACAACTCGTTTTAATAACGGAGTGGATTTCGGGACGAAGGAGAAAGGCGACTCGCGTTCTGTAGGTTGAAGCTTTTAAGAAACTGCTGTGAGTCTCTTTGAATCATCCCACACCCACCGCCCGTTTTCCTTACTGGCAATTTGTGTGTGTGTGTGTGTGTGTGTGTGTGTGCGCGCTTTCAAACACTGTCATTTCAAACTCCGTGACCACAGGGTTCTCGTCCTGGTCGGGTCAGAATCAGGTGCCCTCAGGGCTGCTGCACACACTGCAGTTGCCGGGTTGGCACAGGGCTCCAGGCCCGCCACGGAGCCACTCCCTCTGAAGAGCTAAGGTAGCACACACGCTGGACGGTACCCACGACAGGGCCATTCCTGCAAATCAGCAGTAATTAACTGTTGGGCTCGTCTGTGGTTCATCCCCGTCGTTCTCAACTGGGGGCGATGGTGCCCTCCCTGGCGACATGGGCACGGTTTGCTCCCATCTGTCCCAACGAGGGCGGGGTGGCACTGGGACTAGGTAGGTGGTGGGCAAGAAAACTTCCTACAATGCACGAAATATCCCCCCGCCACGAAGAACCACCCAGCCCCAAATAAGACGGTGCCAAGGGGGAGAAGCCCTGCTTTGGTCCAGGTGATCACAAAGTGGAAACCCACCGAGCACAGATGAGCCCGGCAAGTACGAGGTCTGTTTGGTCTGGGCACTGCCCTGCACTGCCTCGTAACCAGGCAGATGGCAGCACCGTCCCTGGGACCTCTGCTGTCACAATAAACCCACTCACCCTTTATGTTCCCTGCCGGGCCCCAGCACACGTATGAGCTGGCAACCCTGACATTGTTAAGAAGCGTATACTAAACTGGCGTTTCTCAAACAGGGGGAGGCTGGCATTCCCGTTTCCCCCTCCCCTCCCAGGAGGCCCTTGGCAGTGTGTGGAGACAGGTTTGGTTGTGACAACCGGGGAGAGGGGTTACTGGCAGGTAGTCGGTGGGGACCAGGAACACGGCTCAGCGCCCTCCATGGCACAGGGTGTCCTTACAACAAGGAAGCATCCCACCCCAAATGTCACCGGTGCCAACGTGGACAAACCCTGGTTCATTAATACCCGATACAATCTAGGATTTAGGAATGTGGATTCAAAGCGGGTGATGAAAGGAGACCTGACCCTGGGTGCTGGGCACACCATGCAATACACAGACGATGCATTATAGAATCGCACACTTGAAACCTATGTAATTTTACTAACCAGTGTCACCCCAATACATTTAATAATAATAATTTTAAAAGAACATGGTCTCAAAGCCACACTGCCTGGTTCCAGTAGGTTTACCACTAACTTCTGTGTCCCCGAGTGTGTTCACTAAATGGTGGTGACGGCCATATCCGCTCAGGGTGGCGGGGAGGATAAGTAAGCAAATATCCCTTATTTCCTTTGCTTAGTGTCGGGGACCTCGATGTTGGCGATTTGCCTATAGAATTCTTTTTGAGGTAAACACTGCAAGATCCAGAATGCACAGAAAATTCATCAAAAGTATCTCGATTTCTGGACTTGATTTGGGATTCCGTTGTGCCCCCCGCCCCGCCCCAACAAGTGGCATTCCCCCTTAGCCCACAGGCACGCAGACTCCAGGAAGTTTACCGTGGCACACCGTCACTGTACCAGTTCTGTATACAGAAAACGAGCTCATCACAGGGAAACAGTGACTTGTGTTCGCATCGTTTATTCTTGCGCCAGACACAGGTCCACCTGGTCGAAATCAGCGCTCCATCACACGTGATCCAACAAAGACTAAAGTACCACATTTTTGCCTGGAGCCAGGAAGTGCTGGGTTGGCCAGCAGACAGCTTGAGATGTCACGTCGTTATGCCCACAGTCCCAAGAGTGGGTCTTGAACGCAGTGTGGGGATGTTCGCGTTCCACGTATGTCTCAGCCGGTCAGGGACGCTCCTCTCACCTGAGTTCCTGTAGTTGGTCAAAGACACGCCGTACTTGAGGGGCTTCGGCTTGATTTCGATACGTACATAGACAGATTCTGCAGAAATCCCTTGGATCTGAAACAAAGAAGACAGCTGGAGAATAAGCAGGTCAGTTTTTCTCGTTACGGAGTGGGGAAAACAGGCTGCTGCATCCGGAATGCCCTCCTCACCTCCAGCAGAGAAGGCAGAAGAATCTTATCAGGCGAGGTCGTTCCACCTGGCAGCTCTGCCAGTCCCACCTGGCCCTCCATTAATCCACGGGGTCAGGCAGGAGGAAACCCGTGACGCTTTATCACCGAGATACCAGCGGCAATGCAGCAGGCTGTCGGGCGTCTCAATTGCAATCCCACTCAGAAATAAAATCCCATTCAGAAGTAAAGCGCAGGATGATTTTTGTCCTTCTTGCTCGCTTGCTGTGTACGTTCTCATGGAGGCTGTCATCTGATCACTTTGTGGCTTGACGTTGTCTTTTTCGTTGTTGGAGTTTTCCTATAGTTGAGAAAATGGCCAAGGTTTGTCATCAAACCTTTGTGATCAAACCGGAGAGCTGCTTTATAGAACCATCACAGACTGATGGAGTGTGCAGGACCAGACTCTGGGGGAACCTGGCAGCCGAGCTCTCAGTCAAACTTAAATGAATAGCAATCCGCATGGCAAGAAAAATACCAATATGAAGAAACAGTTTCCAATCATTTGCTGGGGTCCATTTGCAGCCGTGGAGCCCACGTGATGTAACAGAAAGGTACCTGGGAAGCACCGTGTATTCTGCACTGTTCCCCGAATCCCTCAGTCAGCCTCAGGTATGAAAAGCGTAAAGGACAGGTGAATGGATGATTTAATGGACTCTTTCCCACTGCGTGCTTCCCATTTTGATTTTGCATCGTTCCCGACTCCAAGTGTTTGCATGAACAAAAGGGAGCTCTCTCCCACAAGAGGAGATGAAAAGCTCAGGAAAACTGTGAATTTCCGTCTACTCTTATCTTCCCATCACAGGCTATTCGTAGGAGCTTGGAGAGATCTAGTCCTGAGCTGGGCAAACTTTCAGTGTGGCGCTCTGGCCAGATCTGGCAACACTCCTCCATTTACCTGTTGTGTATGGTGGTTTTGCCTCACAATGACAGAACTGAGCGTATACAACCGACACTGCATGACACAAAAGCTGAACACATTCATCCTTTTGCTTTTGCAGAAAAAGTGTGCTAGAGACCCAGAGTGGTGACAGAGTTTGCCAAGACCGCATGGGCAGGAAAGGATGGAGCCAGGTGCCATGTCTGTTTTCAGGGCTTGGTGATGGATCCACGTCTCACCCTCTTGAGAGCTACCAAAGGTTACCATACCACACGGCGGCACATTCCCTAACACAAATGAACTTAACCTGTAAGAAAGGTCTGTGTCCGATGGTGGGTAAGGAAGAAAGAGGAGGGTGGATGGACTGACAGCTTTTAGGTGGGGCTGTATCCTCCCAAACAATACCACTTCGTTTCCATCATGCCCATCTGCATTACGAATAGAAAGTCACCTCTTAAATAGTTCAGAACCTGACCAAAGGATATGCAACGTCAGGCTCCTTGGTGGATTTCAACAGAAAGTCGTTCAGAAGTGATGATCTCTCAAATGATGAAGAAAAGATGACACCCTATCGTCTCGTGGCAAAACTCGTCAAGAGAAGGAAAGCTTCCCTGACAGACGTACAGGCTTCCTCCACTTCCAATCCAGCCCACTCGCCTTCCACATTCAATCGTGAAAGCATTGTGAATAGTTTGATGCTTCCCGGTGTAAATGTCTTCCTCTGAGTTATATGCAAACTCCTGCATCCGGGATGTGAAACCTGCGCCCCTTTCAATCTCAGTCTTAGCTGCTTTATTTTCCACTCCTCCCACAGGTATCCCAGGCTTGGGGGTCCTGAACCATCACAGCACACAAGAGGAGGTGCCCCCGTGGAAACGTGACACCCAGGAGTCTTGTTCGGCTGCAGAAGGTGTTCACTTCAACACCTCTTGCCCCCGCCACCTTCCATTCTTGCCACTTTGGGATTCCCTCCTTTTCACACATAGCATTTCTGAAGACTATGTGAATTGCCATCTTCGTTATGAAACCTTTGCGACCCCTGCACGGTTACGGGTTTTATTCCTTTGATCCATCACCCAAAGTAGAGCTTTGTGAATCTCTCTCTCAATGTCTGCCTGACACTCCACTTACATTAATAGTCATTTGCATCTCACCCATTAGACCATCGTAAGGGCTACAATGGTTTCCTTCATCTTCCTGATCCTCACCTTCAAAAAAGGTCTGTAGAATTGGGGTACAAGAGTTAAGAAAATAGATTCCTCTTTGTTTGTATCAGGGTTGTCCAGAAAAACAAAACCAATGGGAAGTCTTTCTTTTCTTTTCTCTCTCTCTCCCTCTCTCTCTCTCTCTCTCTCTCTCTCTCTCTCTCTCTCTCTCTCTCTTTCTCTTTCTTTTTCTATCATCTATCATCATCTATGTATCTATCATCTATGTATCTATGTATCTATCTATCTATCTATGTATATATCATCTATCTGTCACTCGATTATAAGGAATTGTTTGACACAATTATGTAGATTGAAAAGTCCCACAATCTGCCGTCTGGGAGCTAGAAGAAATCCAGTGGTGTACTTCAGTCTGAGTACGAAGGCCTGAGGACCAGGGGAGCGGGTGGTGTAAGTCTCAGTCTGCCGGCAGCAGTCGACTCGTGTCCCAGCTCAAACAGTTGGGCAGAGAGCCTGAGAGGGAATTCAACCTTTGCCCACTTTTTAGTCCCATTCACGCCCGCCATCCACACTGGGGAGGGCCATCTGCTTTACTCTGTCTGCTAATTCAAATGATAACCTCACGTGGAAACACCCTTACGGACACACCCAAAAGATCGTTTAGCCAACTATCTGGGTATCCTATCTTGTCCATCACACGTCCCCCTCCCCATACCCCCGAACCCTATCATGAGATGCAGGCACAAATGACCTCATTACAAAACTGTTCCACAGCAGGGGTTGGCAAACGTTTCTGTAAAAAGACGGAGAGTAGGTATTTTAGGCTATTCTGGTCTCTGTTACAACTACTCAACTGCAGTTGCACCGAGAATGAAGCCACAGACAACATGCAAATAAACGAGCATGGCCGTCCCCCAGAAGAAGTTTACAGAGCCACGCGGTGGGCAGGGTTTGACCCACAGGCTGGAGCTGACAGACCCCAGCAAATGCTCAGCAGAGAAACCTGGAATGATCCCCATAACATGGAACCAAATGAATGCCGAACAGAAGACACCTTGACCTGTGTTTTCTATCTAGGAAATAAACAAGCAGATGTTAATTTTCTCAAGATCAAACCTTTAAAAAAAAACAAAAAAAACCACATACAAATCTGATGACTTTTTGTTCTATTTCTTTAAAAAATGCCATTGGGATTTTGATAGGAATTGCATTAAACCTGTATATTGCTTTCGGCAACTGCATAGAAGAAAACACAGGTACTAAACTTGTAGACCGTGGGTTCAAAGAGCATTTTATGAATTTGACTCCAAAGGCAAGGGAAATAAAGCTAAAATAAATGAATGGGACTATATCAAACTTAAAAGCTTCTGCACAGCAAAAGAAACTATTGACAAAATAAACAGGCAACTGACTGAATCAGAGAAGATTTTTGCAAACAGTGTCTCTGATAAGGGGCTAATATCCAAAATATATAAGGAACTCATGAAACTCAACAACAAAAAAACCAACAACCCAATTGAAAAATGGGCAGAGGACCTCAAGAGACATTTCTCCAAAGAGGACATATAAGTGGCAAATAGACATATGAAAAAATGCTCAACATCACTAATCATCAGAGAAATGCAAATAAAAACCACAATGAGATATCACCTCAGCCCAGTCAGAATGGCTATCATCAACAAGACAAATAGTAACAAGTATTGGAGAGGCTGTGGAGAAAAAGGAACCCTCATACACTGTTGGTGGAAATGCAGACTGGTGCAGCCGTTATGGAAGGCAATGTGGAGGTTCCTCAAAAAATTACGAATAGAATTACCATATGACCCAGCAATCCCTCTCCTGGGTATCTACACCAAAAATCTAAAAACATCTACACATAAAGACACATATGCTCCAATGTTCAATGCAGCTTTGTTTACGGTGGCCAAGACATGGAAACAACCAAAATGTCCTTCGATAGATGAATGGGCAAAGAAGTTGTGGTATATATACACAATGAAATATTATTCGGCGGTAAGAAAAGATGAAACGGGACCATTTGTGACAACGTGGATGGATCTTGAGAGTATGATGCTAAGCGAAATAAGTCAGACAGAAAAAGCAGAGAACCATATGATTTCACTGATATGTGGTATATAAACCAAAAACAACAAAAGAACAAGACAAAAAAATGAGAAACAAGAACTCATAGACACAGACAATAGTTTAGTGGTTACCAGAGGGTAAGGGGGGATGCGGGGTGGGAGATGAGGGTAAAGGGGATCAAATATATGGTGATGGAAGGAGAAATGACTCTGGGTGGTGAACACACATGGGATTTATAGATGATGTAATACAGAATTGTACACCTGAAATCTATGTAACTTTACTAACAATTGTCACCCCAATAAACTTTAAAAACAAAAACAAAACAAAAAAGCATGATTTCGCAGTGCCGTGCAGCCCGATAATGGTGAGTGTCATTTCTCTTTCATTGGCTTTGGCTCCCTCATTCATTAGTACAATTTGTTTGTGAATCACTTGATTTATGTAACCGTTCCATCTATGGAAATTAGATTAACGGAGTTCCGAAAAGTGGGCTAGGCGGGGAAATCTTCCTTTGACTATATTAAAATGGAAAAAAATCTGCCTTCGTTTTTCTAAAATAATTATGGTAATTGATTCATGATTCATGAGCCAATGTGAAAGCCAAAGTTAGGCTTAAAAGGGCTGCAAGTACAATCATCGTCCCTTCTATAAATTCACACGAACAGCTTGATACACACAGCGGGGACAATTATTTTCCATCACCTCAGTATTGGGAAGCATCTCATATTTGACCCCTGAGGTCCCCCGCCCCTCAGACTTCTTGAATAGATCACATCAGGTTAAAAGTCACATTGGTATTTCCAGCTATGTCGAGGAAAAAAACACATTTGAGTATGGTTTGTCAGAGAAATACAGAGAAGCCAAAAGAAAAAAGAACAAAAAGCCTATCGGTAGGACAAAGAGGTCGGTTGACATTCTTTCCACAAGGTCACGAGCATCTTTTGGGGTCTGGGTAGATTTACTGTTTATAGAAATCGAGTCATCTCAGGATGGATTTGAAAAACACATTACACTTTTTCTTAGACATTAGTTGGGCCACATGCAACCTGGGAAGATGTGATAGAAAGATTCCGTGGTGCTTGGAGAGGACTGCGAAGTGGGGAGTTTCTCAGGAGCACATTTGCGGTGGGCATGTCATGTCTGCTTTCCAGTTTACCTTGATTGTGCGGCTGACACCTCAGCCCCTTCCTGATTCAGGATGACAACGAGCCACGTGATGAGGGGACCATGCTCCCTCTCTTCTCGTCGGACGCAAGGTCAGCAACCTGTGTGGTGACTGTGTCCCATCCTGGGCATGGACATTTAGGGCCACTCTGAAAATTGTACCAAATTCCAGGTGCTTCTGACATGTTACTTTGGAGGGAGCAGGTGCAGAAGATGCAAACTTGTCCTGCAGTAGCATTTCCCAGATGGCAGGTTGTAGAAAGAGGTCTCGTGCTTCTAAGAACTGCTAGGGGTTCCATGAACAGGGGAGCCGTTTTCCACAGAGCTGGACATGTTCGTATATCCACTCCCGCCGTGCTCATGGTGATTTGTGAGGTTTGGGATATTCTCAAAGGCTCAGAGAAATACCGCAGGTTATATGTGTGATCAGCCTTTCAAATTCGGGGGGCCCCTGGATCAGCAGCGTCATCATCACCTGGGAACCTGTCACCCGTGTAAATTCTCGGTTCCCATCTCAGACCTACTTACTCAGAAACTCCGGGGACAGACAGGGACAGGCACCTCTTGAAGTAAAGCCTCTGAAGTTTTTTGTAACTTGGCACTATTTTCACTTAACTCTACATCTTGCGCATTTTTCCAGACCATGAATCATAATTTTAAAGTATAATTTCATACGTATGGATGATATTCTAATACAAAACAAGCCCATTATATGTCTAACCATTCCTTGGGGAATGGGGGGCATTTGGTGTTTCCCAGTTTTTTTGTCCAAATATAGATAACACTCAATGAATATTCTTGACATTAAATGTTTGCCCACATCTCTGAATATTTCCTTTGGCTAAATTTAGAGTAATAATTAGCAGATTTTAGTGTTTGGACATTTTCCTCGTTATACAGTGTTTGCATGCTCGGGTCTTATATTAATTTTTGCTCCAAAAGATGCTTTAGAGCTGATGGTCCGGCTAGGTCTTATTTTCGGGGAAACACGGTAACACTTTTTCTAGGATGAGTTCACGAACTTAATTGTCAGACCTCATATAGTGTATTCTTACAATACAGCTAGAGAGGAAATGTTACGAAAACCATAGGAGGAGAAAATGCATTTGCAGTATGTACTGAAAACAAAATGCACGTCTGAGGTCTGAGTGGACCCGCGCCATTCAAATCTGTATTGTTCAAGGGTCACCTGTAGTTTCCTGCATCACAAATGAGACATATTATGTGGATGACTGGCCGTGCACAGTATGTTGTATATATTGCCACGTCACCAATCGTGGGTTGATTTTCCTCCCAAAGGGGGAGGGAAGTATGTACAGTCCGTGTGCTTTCTGAATGTCCGGCCTCCCTCCGTTTCTTCCATATTTATGACGCTTGGATGAGGCGTCCACTCTCGCATTCCTCAGACTCTCTAGTATCTAGAACTGAAGGGTAGATGTGCTCCCTGGCTGGCCTGCTCCCAATCACCGGAGGCAGAAACAGAACAGACGGAGCTGCAAAGCACAGTGCAACACGTGAGGGCTTTTTATAGCTACATTCACCGCTTCAGAAAGTTCATTGGCAGAGGATTCCCTCAGTGGAAATATCCTTATTTTCTTCCAGCAGAGGCTTTCCTATGTCTGACCTCAGCTGTTTTATTTGCTTTGAATTCTTAAGGGGCCTGCAAAAGCTTTCCTCGTCACGCGTGCAGATTTCTGTGCTTGTTGGAGGGCACTCCTTAGAATTTCTGGGTGTCTGTTCATTTCAGGAAGAATCTGCAAATTGTACGTTTCTGGCTTATTTTCTTTCTTAAAAAAAAAAAAAAACGCCATGGGTAGGGCAATACATCACCGTTACATGATGAGATTTGGTTTTGAATGCAAAAAACGCATTCATGTTGCCTGTATTCTGATTTTCATACAAAGCAATTTTGACCTGTCATTGTTTTGCATGATTGACAAGCCCAGATAAGAAGGAAGCATATGGGACAAAGAGGCTGAGCCTACAGACCGGAGCTCTATGAAGCTCACTCCACGTGTGACGCGCCCGTTTCCTTGATGGTGTGACATAAGGTATACAGACATCCTAAAACTAAACACCCACTCAGGTTAAGATGACAGAAACCAGGAACCCAAATCACATTCCCAGAGCGCTTACTGTGAACAGGGAGGTAAAAAGCTTTGGCTCCCCGTCTAAATTAGGAAACCGTCCAGGCCTTGAGGGGGTCCCTGAGCGAGAGACAACCAGCTACAGTGCTGCTTTAAGAGCTTCAGAAGATACCTGCCCCAACACACACACACACACACACACACACACACACTTCTAGTAGTACTTCTTCCAGTAAAGATGCCTTTTGAAAAGACGATTCTGAAGCCTGTAAGAGCAGCTTTGGGCAGGTGTTCAAGAGCCAAGATGGGAAGGCAGGGGGTCTGTGCCCAAAAGATCACTTCCCCCTGCTCCTGGGAAAAGAGAGTGTCTGCTTTTTCCTTTCCTTTGCTCCCCCAAATACTTGCTGTCCCCAAAGTTCAGATCTGCAAGGGGTGCAGTCTGGGAAGGGAAGGTGGAAAACATCCTGTATCTGCCAGGGGAGCCGCTCCCTGACTGTGTCAGGGGGGCAATGGGGCTGAACCGCCTGGGTAAGAGAGATGCAAGCGTGTGGGTGCCCTCCGTCCAGGTCCCGAAAGTCCCCCAGCCTGCTGCAGCCCTCCTGATTCCCCCAGGTAACGCTCTGCTCTCTGCGTTCATCTGCGCCTCTGCCTCAGGGTGGAAGAAACACGGTGAGGCCAGGCGGGCTGCAAGGGGCAGGAGGCCAGATTCGGGCCCTGTGGATCCGTCTGAGGCCCTAAGTGTCAGAAGCAGAGCACACAGGATCCTTTCTGCACCGGAGGGCAGTCATGGGCGGCAGAGCCTCCTGAGGGAGGGCACCCCACTTGCTATTCAACCTGGAGGGGGTTGAAACATTCAAAAACGCAGACCATTCTCAACAGAGCTGCCTAACGCAGGGTCAAGTAAAGCCAGGGGCGCCCCTTGCCAGGCGGGGAGAGCGCTGGCAGTCCTCTTGGGTTGGCATCTATCAGTCGGTGTTTGCTGCAGCCCAAAAGGCCGTTTGTTATGCAGACGCAGTTCACGGTCAGCGGCTGACAGGGAAAGCGGTGGGGCCCGCCCCACAATGCAGGAAAGCTCTGAATACCAAACGGGAAAACCAACTGGAACCAGCGCGGGGCACCCCGAGTCCAGCAGGGTTCCACCCCACCACGTGCCCCTAAGAGCCGGCACGGTGACCCCTGCTGTGGATGTGCTATTTTGGGGGGGCGGGCACTGAGAAAGGAAAGGAGTGGGGGAGGGGAGGGGCCCAGCCGAACACGGGGTGCATTATCATCCCAGGGGTGCCTGGCCGGTCTCCCAGCACATTTCCCAGACTCTGCAAGGGCCTTTGTGGGCCACTCAGTAATTCCGTGCACCCCTCCTTAGGAATGTTGGGAATTTCAGCAATCCCAAACACGCCACAAAAGGAGCCCTGTGCTGTGCCCAGGGAGTGAGCAAAGTTTCCGTGCGCCCAGAAACAAAGGGCACAGACGCGGGCAAAGGCAGCGGGTGCTGGGGACGCGGTCTCCCTGGCCTGGGGGTCTGCCAGGAAGACTCAGGGGACACAGGGCCACGAGCTGCTGCCTGAGAATCAGGTGTGCGGAGAGCAATGAGCTCCCAATGGCTGATTAGGTTCTAAAGCGGGTCCAGGGAGGGGTGGGGGAGGGGAACACCCGGGCCTCCCTCTGGGGGGAGGGGAACACCCCGGCCTCCCTTTGGGGGGAGGGGAACACCCCGGCCTCCCTCTGAGCGGAGGGGAACACCCCGGCCTCCCTTTGGGGGGAGGGGAACACGCAGGCCTCCCTTTGGGGGGAGGGGAGGGGAACACCCCGGCCTCCCTTTGGGGGGAGGGGAACACGCAGGCCTCCCTTTGGGGGGAGGGGAACACGCAGGCCTCCCTTTGGGGGGAGGGGAACACCCCGGCCTCCCTTTGGGGGAGGGGAACACCCCGGCCTCCCCCTCTAGGGGGCGCCCGGGACAGCCAGCCAGGTGGTTTCACCCTCCCCCATGGTGGCTTGCACGCAGGTCTGCATACCTGCACGTCTAACCAGGACACAGAGCCCAGATCCCAAGCCTATCGAGGGCCCTTGCAGCAGCCCTCTTGCCGCGTGTGTGACACTCCGCCCCCCCACGGGACACACAATGGTGGTGCAGCTTCTCAGGCATCGCCAGGGTGGTGCCAGGCAATCAGGAAGGAAGGCTCATCGCAGCGTTCTGTACCGGGTTCTTGTGTTGGCGGCCCCTTGGATTAACGATGGCAAATAAACTACCCCCCGCCCCCCAACTATCTCATGTCAGGAGGATGGGACACACGGCTAAGCACTGTGTGCACATACATGCCCACACAGCACCCAGGACCACAGCGAGAATCAGCTCCAACTGGGAGGAAGGGGAGCCTTATCACGTTATTTATTGGGAGGAAATATCCATTCACCAAACTACACACACACACACACACACACACACACACACACACACACACACACACACACACACGGTACCTCACAAGGACACAAGGAAGCATGATGGCGAGACCCACTGGAGAAAGATGGCATTCGTTCGTCAGACCAGGAGAGGGTCTCGTCCTTCCAAATCTTCTCAAGGTTGAAAGGTGGGTTTTTTGAGCTACCTGCACCTGAACTCCTGAGGAAGCTTTTGATTCTGGGGCAGGAACAGAAACTCTGTCACACACGCCGGGGGCGTCTCCTTCTGGGGCATGAGTTTCGTAATTTTCAATACATCCTTCGCCTCCTTTGCAAAAGCCCCACGGAAAGAATTTCTCTGGGAAAGTGGTTCTCAGTGGGGCGTGTGTAGTAGCGTCTGGGCATAGCTTTGGTTTCCGAAAGGGCTGGCCGTTGAGGGATGGTATTGGCATGTAGAGGATGGACACCAGGGACACTGCTAAACGTCCTCCACAGCCCAGGACGGTCCCCAGTCTCGCCACGGTGACTCGCCTGGCCCCAAACGCCAGTAACACCGAGGGGGAGAGACGGCTCCAGGAGAGGGTATGAGCACCTGGGCAGGTTGAGCCCTGTCTGCAAACAGCGGTGCCAGGAGCTGGCAAACCAGTACGCAGACATACCTGGGGAAGTCCTTCTGGCAAGAGGCTTATTTGTGGTGAATGTGCCAAACTGCTGGAGCCCGTCACCCCGTATCATGCCTGCACCGCCTCAGGCAAAATTTAGCCTCTATGCAGCATTAAGATGTGTCCATAAAACCTGGGGACGTGGGCAATACTGGGTCCAGGAGACGCAGGGACACTCCCGTGCTTGAGTTCTTTCTCCCTTCCCCTCTCGAAATAAATGCTAACCGCGCCTGGAACAGGACAACTCCATCTGTGAGCCCCGGGCACATTTTCAAACCCGGCTAAGATTTCTCACAACCGTGGCCATATCCGGGAATGGCCTCTGCCCTAGCACTGGCCTTTCGCCGGAGTCCAATTTTACAAAACACAACAGCCGCTCTAAGAGCCCACCCGCGGACAGCAGGCTGGTCATCTTCCCAAGGTCCTCTGGAAGAACTTTAATCCATAAATATTCTCTGTGTCATGTGGAAGAAACGACAAAAGGTGGTTGATTCACCAGGAAATGCGGCTTTGCATTATCCCGATGAAGTCATTGCTCAGTGAGGTCCCTCTTGCTACAAAGCATATCAGAGACCCGAGCCCCCGACCTGACTGCCCACCCACCCCCTCACGAGCAAACTGGGAGGAGAAGGCTTTGGTGAGCCCTGGATCTCATGGGAGGGTCCCAATCACCAAGCAACCACTTGGCAACGGATGTGGGTGGTGAAATTTCCTTTTTTCTTCTTTTTTTTTTTTAATTAAAGTTTATTGGGGTGACAATGGCTAGTAAAGTTACCTAGATTTCAGGTGTACAATTCTGTATTACATCCTCTATAAATCCCATTGTGTATAAATCACCACCCAGAGTCAGTTCTCCTTCCATCACCACATATTTGATCCCCTTTACCCTCATCTCCCACCCCCTACCCCCCTTACCCTCTGGATATTTTCAGTGAGTGCACAGTGCAGGGATGAACGGGTTTGTCACGTACAGAATAGCGGAGGTGGCTGTAGCTTTCCATTTAGGATTCCGGAATGGACTGTCCCCACATTTAGGCAATGTAGGTGCGTCGGGCAGAGGTTGTACAGATGCAATCGCCCAATGCTCTTTAGCAACAGCAGGGCGTGTACCTCGTTCCATCCTCACTGTGGCTTGTGGGTCTCACCTGTTTCTGTCTGGAACGGGGGCAGCTGTCCCCTGTGTTTATGCTGCCCGTGCCCACGCTTGTAAGCACCGGGTTACACAAGCAGACGCACATCCCGGAGATCAGGACTGACCCCTGCTGGAGCGAGATTCTATTCCTGGGACACTCCGGAAACGGATTTGCTAGACCTGAGAGGACGGAGAGCCTGAGGAAAGGAGTTCTAGAGCCTCACTCCATGAGCCGTTCTCTCCCACAGGGGAGGGCACTGCCTGTTCATTTCAGTTGTCCTACACATTCTGTCCCATCCTGCACATTGTACGTCTAGCCTTTGCTTTAGCCTGACCCTGACTTCAGGAAGTTATTTCCCAATCAACAGGAATACAGACGTGCTCCCTGACCGCCGGCCCAAGTCTTCCTTTGGGTATCATCTCTCTGTGCATCTCCCCACTTACACTGACGTCTTGGAACGCGCGTTCTCGTTGTCAGGTCAGGGCTTAATCTCTGCACACTGCAGAGTGAAAATGAGGGAACCCCCTGTGTCGACATGCCTCTCATTTTCAGCAGTAGCAACCAGACCCGAGAACATCTTCGTAAGGCAGCCACTGCACAGACCGGAATATACATGCAAGGACGGGCGAGATACACTGACACAAATTCAGGGACAGAATCAGATGCAAAAGGCAAAGCCGCCACCCTAACCCCGGGCAACGGCTCCGCAGAGTTTTCCGGAAACACAGAGTCTCTCCATGACAATATGTTTTACATGAGTGCCGTGAATAACTAAACTTATTTCCCCAGAGACACACAGGGTAGCATCAAGGGCCATCCTTTCTCCCACCGATTTCAACATTGTATCCAAGAGTGATTCATTACTTCTGGCTTCCTTTGACTCAACCGGTGGTAACTCGGAAGGAGTTTTCTTCTTATCCTCACTCTTAGCTAATTTTAGAAGCAGCTCCTTCTGTACAGGTCCCCGTTTAAATCACTAAGTCAAACGACATTACATGACCTGTGGCTAGAGTTTGCTTTAACTTTAAGGGTTTTTACTCTGCAGATGATTTACATACAGGTAAGAAAACCCACTAGCTAGTTTCCTTACTACCCAGGGCTGCGTTTCCAAGAGAATTTCCATTCCAATATTTGAACGTTCCTCTTCAAATTATATATCCCTTTTTAGTGTTTTCTTTTTTCATTTTCATGGAAATGGACACTTCCTGCACCTTAATTGCATTATCTGACGGGACAGTCACACGTCACACAACGTCACACGTCATGTATGTCTGATACTTCTTCCTGATTAAAGCATAACCACGAGGAAAATTTACTGTCACCAGTTTTTCTCTTTAATTCCTTCATGTGATGAACTTGTGTTTTCACTTAGTTTTCCCTCAATATGTTAACTTGGAACAAGAAATGAGCAATATGTCAAATGTTTGCATCTTAATATGCTTCCATCACACCTTCCGCTACCCACCCCAAATTTAAAAAAAAGAAAAAGAAAACAAATCCTAGAAGCTCTGTAAGGAAGGCATTTCCTATGTAAGGACAAATGGAGCAGCATGTTTTCTAAACAGATGTGCGTCTCACAGAAACGCATTTGAAGGGCGCTGGTTTTTCACCTGCCATACGCCGCCCCCTTTCAAGATAATGAGACTTTCTTTTCCACTTCCATCCAGATTCTGTGTGACGTAACCAGAACCTGCCTTGCTCCTTTTCATCAAGGGATGTCCACGGGATTTCTCTCTAAATCTCAGCCATCACTGACTGTACTATCTCAACGAGGTGCAGCCACCACCAGGAATACTCAACTTCCTGCTCCCTCCCTTTCTAAAACGTTTATTGTACAGGTTGCTCGTTGACTCATCCAACACGCAATCCAATGCCCTTTCACTTTCCATTCCCTTCTTCAAGAACTATTTAATGACGACCTACTATGTGCCCAAACGAAATGCTTGGCAGCAGCGCCGTAAGCAGCGCCGGGAGAGAGATGCTCCATGCCTGGGTGTTAGCGTTTAAAAGCTTGGAGCAGGAACAGACGTTAAGCAGAGAAACACACAAGGTATTTGTTCATTAACACCGTGAATGCCACATCAAGACAGTAACATCTATATAAGATAGTACATCTTCTAAGAAGGGGGCTTGTCTTATACAGATCACAGTTTCTCTGAAGGAAGTTCTCAGCAGTCAGTCAAACAGAAAAAAAGGAAGAACTAAAGAAAAGCAGAGAAAAGGACACCTTTCCTTAATCTGAATCACTCCTGTTGCCCTATATAGATTCTGATGGCTTTTTTTTGCACCGCCGTCCTGGGTATCCTGTTGGCAAAAGACTGAGCTCAGACTTCGGCTGGTTCACACGCTCTTTGCCACTTTGAGTCTCAGCACCCACAGACCTCTGAGTAGACTAGGAGTACCGTGCACTGTCCAGGGTACCCGATCAAAGCATCCTACCACTCTGAACGGCGGGCATCCCTCACTCACCCACCTGAACCGCTGTGACTGCCATTCTCAGGCAGCCTGGGTGCGATCGCATCCAGCTGAGTCCCGCAGCTCTTGTTCCCCAGGACCTTACAAAACATTCCACCACCTGCTCCCACCTTCAGTCCACGAAAACTCACTCTGTTCCTTCCCAAACTCATGCTTTTCCCGACTTCCTCCTCCGGACTACGCCGGGAGGTATTTCCAGTATGTTTTCCATTTGCATCTTGACCCTTCCCCCTGTGGCCCCCGACCCCATGTATACTGGAAGAGTGTAACAACGGCTGCCCCCCCGCCCCCCCGTATGTCACTGGTCAGTTTTCGCACGGTTACCTGGTTTAGATGACTTCATCGCAGTACACGGAGCCCAGAAATGTTTGGACGGCTGCTCGAAAGTCCATGCAGGAATCAAACAACGTGTAGTCTTGAGTAGCCTACAATAAAACACAATGTATGTGACGATGAAAGGACAGAACTGTTTGCTCCGGCCTCAAACACACACCCTGTAGACCCTGGGCTGGTTGCTAAACAGAAATGGAAGCACCTGTGTGTCCGCTCTCAGGCGTTGGTACAGACCACCTAGTGAGATGCATCACATGCGAACTCTTTATTCATGTAGCCAGCCGAGGAAGAAGCAGAGAAAATGTCATCGGTGGAGATACTTTTTCCATGTCTTGGTATCTTATCCCTATATGGTGTTTGGCTTTTTGTGCTGTGCAATGCTATTATTTAAAAAAAAAAAAAAAAATTCTGTGGCATTTGTGCTGAATCCAATCCAATGGACGCAATTGAAGGGTAGCAGAAGATGCCACCCCAAAATATAACGGGAGGAGCTCAGGATACCACATCTTCCCCAAACCATGCCATTTCAATAGATGGAGTATTTTGAGCTGTAGGCACTTG
This sequence comes from Rhinolophus ferrumequinum, assembly GCF_004115265.2. Classification (NCBI taxonomy): domain Eukaryota; kingdom Metazoa; phylum Chordata; class Mammalia; order Chiroptera; family Rhinolophidae; genus Rhinolophus; species Rhinolophus ferrumequinum. Next base: position 121,581,523 of record NC_046284.1, on the reverse strand, counting down.
AAAAACAGCAAATTCAGCGAAAGGCTTTCCCTGAACTGCCCATGTCTTCCTGAAGGCCAGTCCTCCAAAGGAGTTCCCGTCACAAATGCCCTCCCCCGAGGGTCACCAACCAGGGGAGAATGACTCTTGTCACAGAAGAGGAGACTACAAGTGGACCCCAACTGTCACAAACCATCACACCTCTCACCCGTTCTTCTGAGGGCCTGGTCATCTTTCCCAGAAACCATTTCCTGCCCTGTTCCCGTCCCTCCCTCCCCTGCCAGCAGTAAGACGCTGAATTGTAAGCCACCTCGTGGAGTCACGCATTGTGCCTGGGTCTCCCCCACGTAGACACGAGGTACACGTGTTAATAAACTGCCTGTTCTCCTTGTGTTAATCTGACTTTTATTAGGGGGTCTCAGAAGAGGACACAGAAGGGAACGGGGGAAATTACCTTCCCTCTGCTACACAACCCTTTATGTAACTGTCGGTAATTATTTTCTCCCGAAACTCTGTTACACAATTTCCTGGTCTTTATAGTGTAATTACCGGAGACACAATTTGGACTGTAATTTCTTATTTGTCGAGGACGGAACAGTACGGCCATTAATTAATTTGTTTCCAGTACTAATTGCCTCTGATGTTGAAACTTATTATAAACTTATAGGTAAATTGCTGGCTCTTACTTAAACCACTGGACTCAGTGATTATCGTTGGACGTACTGCCAAGAGCTTGGGGAAAGTTACACTTAGGAATCGTAAATCAGAACAATGTTTGATTGCACGCTGGCTATGGGAATTTTTTTCCTAAAGCCTGTGTTTATTAAAGGAGGAAAAAACCAAAAAACTACTTCGTAGGGACCCTCAATTTTTTCACATAATTCTACTTCACAACACCACCACCCAGCCTCCATTCAGGAACTACTTGGTGAACACCAACGACGGGCGGATAAATGTTCGAAGTGCTTGGGGAGAGGGCAGGGAGCAGGGCAGACACCCATCCCCGTCCTGGAGCCTATTCTCGGAAGTGGGAGCAGACGAGAAACACGGAAAGAGACACATATGCAAAATTACTTGAGACCTTGCTGTTTGACGTGATAGAGAAAATAAAGACATGGAAGAGAGAGGTACAATGGGTAGGGGGATTAAGAGTGACGCCGAGTGGGACAGGGGAGGTGACATTCTCCGCAAGTGGTGCAGACAGGACACCTAAATGCTCTGCATGATGAGAAGAGCCTGGGAAAGGTGTGTGTGTCGGTGAGGGGAACGGAAGAAGGCTACTGAGCAAGGAGAGTAGAGAGAGATGAGGCTGAAGACATGGGCGGGCAGGGCGCAGGGTCCCCAGGCAGCCTTGAACTCTCGGGGACACGTCTGCATTTTATCCTGTTTGACGGGAAGATGGGGGCGGGGGCTTTGAGGAGAGCCTGGCTTTTGCCAAAAGTCGCTCTGTCGGCAACGTGAGAGGGACAAGGGGGAAAGAGTGCGAGACAGACTGGAGTAAGAGCTCCTGGTCACGTGGCCACAGTGGTGGGGGTGGCTGGGCAGAGGGACCTAATAATACATTGGATAGCGGATGAGAGGGAAGGAAAAGAATCAAGGAGCTCTGGAGGATATGTGTGTCTCTAAGGTAGGTGGGTAGATAGAAAGATGATAGATGGAAGACACATAGACAGATAATAAACAGACAGGTAATACCTAAATGGATAATACATACATACATACATACATACATACATACATACATACATAATAGGTACGTAAGTGATAGATAGATGATATATAGATATTGATAGATGAAAAATAGATAAATAGGTAGACAGATAATTGGTAGGTACGTAGATACATAGGTGATACATTGATGATGGAAAGAGACAGACATACAGATATATATTGATAGACCGAGATGGACAGAAGAACGTACAGAAAGCTACAATGCTCGATGAAAGACATCCATTGATAGGTAATAGACAGATACATAGATAGACGTAGCGTTCGGTAAGGAATTTGCTTCTTTCTTTATGGTACGTGGGTAGAACATTTAAATGGCTGTTCTCATTGACCAACCAAGTGACTAGAAATGGTTTTTAGCAATTTTGACCTGGTCCAATGAAGCTAGTTTCATCTAACTAGCCAAGCACCTTCAGAGAAGGTATATGCTCAAGGGAATAGAAGACACAAGCTCATTTTGATTCAGAATTCACCCCACTGGTGTTTCCCTTTCCGTTGCTCAGCGGTGAAAGACCAGCCAACGTCTGAAGGGCGTGGATGTGGACAAAACCTCACAGCCTTGGAAAAGCAAATGTGTCCTGGAGACTTCCATGAACATGAATCTGCTGTCTAGAAGACACAGAGCTGTCCCCACGTTCTCCTGAAAGAGCGATACTGTGTTTTTTTGTTTTGTTTTCGTATAAATATCTTTGAGTTCTTCCAGGGACTCATTTGAACGTCTCCCAAGCTGTGCATCAGACGCTGCTCCTCGCATATTTGATGAGAGTGTGGTGTCTGGGGTTGGGTTCTGCCGGGAGCACACAGACACGGTGGTTAGGAAACATGGAAGCCTGGACAGCATGGGACCCGAGCAGGACTGGGCCAGGGAAGACGTGGAACCCATGGGAAAACGGCTGTGTCCTAATGGTTCCAGAAAGGGGCACAGCTCTGCCAATGCCGCCCAGAGACCAGCCTCCGATCTCTGAACTCCAGAACCATAAGGGGATGGATACATCTGTGCTCCGCTCTTCTCTGCAGCCATCAGCGGTTGGCAGGACCACCTGAGGAAGATCACCTTGCTGCTCAGATACCCTTCTGTCTGTCTACAACGAATGCCTATGCAGAATGTGGCAGCACGAGATGCTAAAGACGGTTATGGGGAATATCAAACAAGTTAATAGAGAAGGATAGAGTGGGGTGGTCTTAAACCCCATGAAATTCAGAACTGGCTGGAAAAACACGAAATTGGCGGGACCCTCCAGAGATAGTGGGATCCCATGCAACTCCGCCATGTATGCACTTTCTCTCCTTCCCCTGATCTACTCCTACCTACAACCCTCCCTGCCCCCGTTCCCACCCCTCTACCACCCTCCCCAGAGACTTAAGGGCTCCACCAGCATCCGCTGAAGAGACTCTGGAGAATATTGGGTTACAACCCGCTACAGGGGAATTCCACCAGTTGGAGGAAACGTGTCTCCCTCTGCAGAAGCTGGTTTAGAAAGCATCTTGATATTCCGATGGAAATGCTATCATTTGGAGGAGCCCTTTGCTGAGAACGGTGAAGGTTCTGAGCTTTTACCATAGTTTTGATCCAAGTAGCCAGCCTACCAGAGCTTCACAGATGATGGCAGAAGACAAGAGACTCCCAGCTCAGAGAAAAAAGGCTGCTTTTCCTCACAGGATAGCAGGCGTCAGGGCAGCAGTGTTCGTGCCGGTTCCCTGAACCGAGATTCCAGCAGGGAACGTGAAGAGGGCTGAGGGACGGCCACATACACAGTGGACTGTATGACAGGGGAAGGACCCTTTCCTCAGGGAAATGGAGATAAGTATGTAGAACGGGCAGGAAGCCTGTCTAATAATCTTCCCTCTAAAGGAATACATGATCTGTATTATACTGATGAGAAAGCAAAGCTGCCACTGGCTTGAGAGGAAGACAGTTATCTCTCTCTTCCAAGGCTGGTAAGCTATTCAAACGTCCTTGAAAAGGCAGTCTAAAGTAAAGGATGTCAGGACTTGTGCTTGTACTACAGGCAGACATGCAAGACAATCAGGAAGAATTGTCTCCCCACACCTTTTTAATGTGATTTCTTGAACAAATAAAATGACGTAGAGGTATACTAGAGCCTGTACTACGTCCAAAAGTCACATGTAACAACTCTCAGTTTCCATGGAAAATGGGGTGAGAAACTCGCCACGGGTCAGTCTCCTTCCTCAAAATAAGACCTTCCCTAGTCACAGCAGCAGGTTTCAGGGCTGCGTGTGAGCTTTCCCATGTCATCCTAAAAGGAAACGGACCTTCAGGCAACCTAGTGGCTTTCAACGGGGAGTCACCTTGACCGTCTGAATTGTGCATCTCATTGCTACCATAACCCCCTGGAAAGGAGGTGCAGGAGGAGTCCACATTGTTAGCAAGCCCAAACCCATGTCTTACCCACTGCACGCATGCCATTTTCTGGATCACTGAAGGTCTCAAATGGAAGGAAGGCCATTACTACCTAACAAATGACACATTTGGCTGAGAGACACAAATGGATAATCGTTTGCTTTAATTTGGTTCAGTGTGGTTGTGTGTGTGTGTGTGTGTTTATGTAAAAGTGTGTCTTAGTCAGTCCTTATGACTGAAACGTTGGACTGAAGTTAGTATTATGTAAGGACAATCCAATTATGGCCGGGGAAGAACGAATAAAAGGAAAGAAGGAAAGATCAAAAGTGTCCTGGCAAATATGCTACAACACCCTCAAATTACTTTCCACCAGTCTATCGATCAATGCCGTATTTATGGCATACAGAATGGAAGTAAAAATTCACTTTAAAACCAGTTAAGTTTTGTAGCTTATATCTGGTCAAATCACTGGACTATCCAAGTCTTCCTAAACTATATAATCGTGTGTATGTGTATGTTTGTAATCTAAAGCAGAATACGACAGAAGCAGGGGTAGGGGTGAGAGAGAGACAACAGCCATCTAAAAAAGGACAAGAAGCCATATCACACCATGATTTCTTAACGGCATTCACGGTCTCTGAATTTTCTGGAATAAAGTCGAGATCTTAGACATGGGTAAGATGTGTCCAGTAAAATGAAGTACTTGTCCAGATTGTTCAGACTTCACCATGGCGCCCTTCTGGGTACACAGCAGATGGCATATTTTTATAGAAACAGTTTGGCTTCTACTGGTTTAGAGAAACAATTTTCAACCTAAATGAAGAACGAACCGTGGAGGAGAAAAATATTTAAATTGTCTAATTCAAAAAGTTACTTTCAAAACGTTTAATACATTAAGAGACTGCTCTTAGAGTAACTCTGAAGGTTATTTTAGTAACCACATTCACAACGACAGTCGTCATAGGGCGCTGGATGGCAAGTATTGATGATGTGCCAAATTATAAAAGGCAAACACTGGACCATATGCAACTGAAAATCTGAGTTAAAATGGCCTGGTTTTGCCTCCAGAGTGAGAACTGAAGGATCAGATCTTATCACTGTGGTCGCTGCTCTAAAAGGTTCCTTCCCCGCTGCTATCCACGCCCTTCCGTAGTTCTCTGCCACATTGTATCAGGCTTGGTTTGCCTGACCAAAAGAATACTACTGGTGACACGGTGACGGTGCACGAACCCCAAGGTGAGGTCATAAAGTACCCTGCGGTGTCTGTGTTGTTCTCTGCCGTGGTTTACTCATTCTGAAGACAGCCAGCTGCCACCTTGTAAAGACAGTCAAGGAGCCCGACGGAGAAGGCTGCAAGTGAAGGAACTGACACCGTCTTCCAACCCACAGGAAGGCACTGAGGCCTCCAGCCAACAGCCATGGAAGTGTGCCATCCTGCCAGCACAGGTCCCAGCCCCAGCGAAGCCTTCAAATGACTGTTGCCTCAGCTGACATCGTGACTGCAGCCTCACGAGATGCCCAGAGCCAGAAAACCCAGCTCGGCCACTCTAGGATCCCTGAACCATAGAAGCTGGGAGACAATGGACTTGAGTTATACTCATAAGCCACTACATTCTGTGCTGATGTGTTTACACAGCATCCGTGAAACAAGTACGGCAATCAACCAACGTCACCTTCCACTTGGGGAACGAGATGAAAACACGGGGACGGTGGCTGAGATGAGAAGTAGTGGGCACAAAAATGTCACCCCTGTTTGACACGGGCGCTCGATGAAATTGGGGACAGTGGCACTGATGGTTGGACTATTGCCATCGTCACGCCTGTCACCACTTGGCATACTCCTGTTGTTGCAAGTCTTGCAGCCCATGTATTATTACCAGGCAGAAGTGTTCAAGATGAGAGAATCAGAGTACGACACTTTTATTTTTTCCATCATTCTCACATGTCCACGTTCACATCTGAGAAAAAGATAAAATTATCTGATTTATGTTCGAACTACACATGCTAATTCTACGATTCAGAAGAATGGCGGGGAGAAAGCATGCAAAGAGATCCAGTAAAATTCAGGACACGTAAGGTGATTAACGGGAAAATAATGCCTCACAGATATTCAATCACAGTTTAAAGCTACAGTAATTTTAAAAGTTCGGTTCTGGTTCACGGGCTATCACATGATTATTTTTTTGGTATGACTGTTTATAGCAATAAAAGTGTGGAAATAATTTAAACACCCACCAAACAAAATAATGGTGAAGCAAATTACGGTGTACCCATTCAACCTCCAAGTGATATCTTTACGTGGTTAAAATAAGAAGTAAAATAGATTATCCAGGGATGGGAATGTGGTTACCTGCTAGTCTTCACCCTCGTTCCTACAAAAACAGATCTTAAGTTCATCGTGATGCGTGTGAACCCATGAAGTGTAGTTGTAGTCCTTCAAAGAGACCGAACTCTTCTAGGAAGACTGTGAAACACAGTTGGCTAAAGTGGCAAAATAAATATTTTAAGATGTAACGACCTCCAGGTGTTGAAAACAGGTTTTCCAAATGTTTAAGGTTTCTATTTCTACATAGTCAAAAGTATTACCGTGTTCCCCCAAAAATAAGACCTAGATGGACAATTAGCTCTAATGCGTCTTTTGGAGCAAAAGTTAATATAAGATCTGGTATTATATTACCCAGTATTACATTATTATATTACATTACATTACATTACATTATATTATATTATATTATATTACATTACATTATACTAGGTCTTATATTATAGAAAAATAAGACCGGGTCTGATATTAATTTTTGCTCCAAAAGACGCATTGGAGCTAATTGTCTGGCTAGGTCTTATTTTCGGGAAACACGGTAGTAAAGCAAAATATAAACAGCATATTTGGCTATCAAATCAAGCTTGGGATAAACAAGGTAAGACTATTTCTTTTTAAAAAAACACCTTGGGAAGAAAGAAACAGAAATTGAATATACACTGATTTAAGAAAAATGTATCCTTATTCTATCAAGTCTTAAGACTTTTAAGTATTGTTCTTTAAAACTAACTTGATTGATTTATTTATTTATAAATCAGTATTTAGTAACAGTCTTTTTCTTTGTTTAAAGATTTTATTGGGGAAGGGGAACAGGACTTTATTGGGGAACAGTGTGTACTTCCAGGAGTTTTTTCCAAGTCAAGTCGTTGTCCTTTCAATCCTAGTTGTGGAGGGTGCCGTTCAGCTTCAAGTTGTTGTCCTTTCAGTCTTAGTTGTGGAGGGCGCAGCTCAGCTCCAGGTCCAGATGCCGTTGCTAGTTGCAGGGGGCGCTGCCCACCATCCCTTGCGGGACTAGAGGAATTGAACCGGCAACCTTGTGGTTGAGAGTCCACTGGCCCATGTGGGAATCGAACCGGCAGCCTTCGGAGCTAGGAGCACGGAGCTCCAACCGCCTGAGCCACCGGGCAGGCCCCAGTAACAGCTCTTTTTTCCTGCTAATTAGCTCCTCAAGAAAGATGAAATGAGTATCGGTGTAGAGAGTGCCATACAGAAGACGAAGGGTTCCCTGGGAGAAGCCTCAGAAATCCTAACAGAGGGAGATCACTTCGTGAAAAATGTACATATACTGGTAAATCCGAAGGTGATGAGAGAACAGTTACATTTTACACAAATCACAGATGCAAAAACTGCTGTGACATCTGAAATAGCCAGATCGCGGATTAGATTTTCTTCTTTCTGATTCTAGTGGAAATTCAGACTTGGAACGCACCCTCCCCACTGCACCCTTCAAAGAGTTAAATAATGAATTTCAAAGTCTAATGTACTTTTTCCCCCAAGGCTAACAAATTGTGGTAGAGCTCTGTCCTCTGTTACCTTTATCTCATGGAGGAAAAGTCTCAGTTCTCACTAGAGGAATAATAAAAGAGCCACCCCCACAAATAGTTCTCCACATCCATTCTTTCAGATAACATTTAGTTCCTGGGTATGTTTAAAAGTCGGCCCTCAGCTGTGGGTAGGAATACAATGTATCTGTTCTGAGTCTCCCCTGCACACTGTTTAAAAATAAATAAAGGGACTTCTTTTCTACCCTGACATGTTTTCAGCTCTCAAACAGGACTCCTCGCTTCCTCCCACTTAAAATGGATTTCCCACTATTAGCTGAAGGATGCTCAGACCCAGGTGCATTAATTGCGGTGGACACTAAATTTTATCTAATTTCAGCAAGCAAGCCGCTGTTAATGAGGTCTTCTAGGACGAGCGATGGGCAGGCCGCCTCTGGTTGTCACTCGTCGGTGCAACTCAGGCAGGTCCAGTGGGCAAGGACTCGGGCTTCTCAGGAAGGAGGGTTGTGCTGTTCACAGCCTGTGGTCACCGACAGCCACCGTTTGCTGGCGCCTTGCCCCCAGCCCACTGGCTGCATACAAATCACATCTCTCCCTCCTTGCGCGCTCTCCTCCATCTCGGCCACTGCCAGACCTGCTAGGAAAGCGCGCTCCCTGCCAGCACCACAAACGCCGTCCTGCATGCAGCCTTGAGCCTGATGGATGGGGAGTCAGCCTGCTGACACAGCCAGCACCGACGTGCTGTGTGATCCCAGGGATGCCTGGCGTGTCTGCCGAGGCCCGGGGAGAGGACGTACAGGTGCCTCATTTCAGGGAAGCCTGCCCTGCACTTCCTTACGAGGAAAAGGACATTAACCCCCGTCAATGTCCTCGCCTTCCTGGAGGCTGTTCTCTCAGAGCACAGTATCCTGGGGGCCATACCAGCCACACCCGGGCTTGAGAAATTCACCCTCTGTCTGTTATGTGACAGACACCTGCAGGGCTGCTGTTTCAGGCCTAACTTGTTGCCTGGATGCTCTCGGTATTCGGAGTCTCCCCACTGGGCTGCTTTCCTGACCAAGCAGAAATGCTGCTCCCGTTGTAGGTTAACGCCCATCACTTCCTAATTAATTGCAAATACGCAGAAAGCCTTTCCTGGGGGGCCACGAGGGATGACAGCCTGTGGGGAGGTGGCCATGCGTGGCTCCTCCCGTGGTGGGCAGTTTGGTTTCAGAGGGAGGGAAGGACACACCCAGCGTATCCCTCTGTAAGTGGGCACGACATATGAAAGAAACGCAGGAGCAAACGGGGAGGTGAAGGCGAGTGAGGCAGCCGTGGGGGTCCCTGAGGCGGACGTTCCCTCTTCCTCAGCCTCTCATCATGCCCACAGCATCAGACATGGGTGTCCCACCCGGGCTGTGTGTCTCCGGCATCGACCACCACAGTAACATCGCCCTGGATAATAACAGGAACTAGTCTGTGCTTCGTATGTTTCACTTTACAAAGCACATTTGCTTCCGTGATGCCATTCAAGCGCACCCACCGTGATCAGAAGAGAAACTCTTTTGTACCCATTTTACAGGTGGGAAACTGAGGCTCAGAGAGGGGGAGTGACGAGAACCACCGTCCTCTAACCACGAAGAGACTTGAGCTGAGATTGGACCCTCTGATTTCACGGTTCTTCACTGTCCTGGTCTGTAAAATCAGCATCAGGATGGTGGCCAACAAACGAAGGTGGGGAAACTGAGTCAGAGTGGTTAAGGAAACTGGTGCCGACCGTGTAGGCGTGAGGCACGGGGAGCCTGGATCCAGGGTCTGTGCTCTAGTCTCAACACTCATGTTAACGAAAGACATCACAGACGCGGGAGTATGTAAGGAGCACAGAGCAGCAGGGCATTGGCAGGGGAGGAGGGCAAGTCCGGAGGGAGCCGCAAGCTCACAGGGGAGCCAGGAGACAGCACGGAAGCCTGGACGGAGAGCTCAGCCTCTTTCCTTCCTCCAGGGAAGCCCATGCACCACATTGTTCATCCACGCCAGAATGTACGTCTTCACCCTGATACGACGCAGCAACAAGTAATCAGTGAAGCAGGAAGCTTAGGCGGCGGGAAGGGACAGGCCACTCCCACACTTATCTGTTCTTGCAGCAGAAATCCTGACCGAAAAGAAGTGGAAGATCTAACCTGAGACAAAGCAGGGATGAAGCACACAGGTTTCAGTTTTGAGGCAATAAACACATCACAACACGTGCCAACCTCATTCTCACTGAAGACGTCAGCTTTCCCTGGAAGACACTTGAGGCATGAAAAGACAGGACAGTCACCGAGCAAGGATTCTCTTTAAAAGAAGGCCTTATGGGACTGCAACCTTATCTTGAATCGCTCTCTTATGAACACGTTAATTCCTAAAATTTTGATAAGAGTCACGTATCTCCGCCTTTCTCCGCTGGAGAAGGAATCCTATATTATATTACACCGCTGAGGAATTTACAATGCTCGAAGATAAGAAAAATAGGCCGGGGTGTCTGGAACATAGATTCACAGTTTGCATCGATCAATTCACCAGATAATTGCACACCCCTGCACGTCGCTTTCTATCAGAGTGGCTGCAAGGTAAATAATATTGATGTCTTTTCTTTTGTCATAGTTTAATTATATTTGCGAGAATTATGTTCACAGGCCAACATGGTGCTTTCGTGCAGACGGAGGCTTTTTCCCATTTCAGTATTAAAATCCGTGGGGTTTTTTTTTCCATTGATTATTTGGATGTTATAATATATGCAGTACGAGGAGTATAAAGAAGGAGAAAGCGAAGATGATGGGATCGGAGAGGCTCGAGGATTCGTGGCTTCTGAGAGAAGAGAGGGTACAGGAGCCTGTGAGCTGAAAGAAGGGTCGCCGTCCAGACACCAGGCAGCGAAACTGCGTGTCCACCAGCCCTGGTGAGGGGTGGGCCGCTGAGTCCATCGGGCGCTTCTTACGGTACCGGCAGCCTTTGGCTCCAAGTCTGAGCGTTCGCCTCACGTTCCCTTGTAGCTGGAAGGGTCCTGGGTGAAGAGGCCTCCTCTTGTTGGACCCAGCAGACGTGGTTGGCGGGTGGGGTCCTGGACAAGACACTTACCCTCACAGCACCTGGATTTCCTCTCCTGTAAAGCAGTGTGGGATGTTGCTTGACAGCATTTGTCTACCCACCAACACCACCACCCAGCTGGAATCACCAACATGTCTGGGAGTGTCACCAAAGGCCCCTGGGGGGCCCCCGGTGGACACCCAGGACAACATGTCGGGTGCATTCACTCGCCAAGCTGGAGGTCCTGTGATGGGTGCAGAATGCACTGAGAACCAAGCCGAGTTTTCTCTCTGTCCTCACAGCTCAAGGGACAGGGGTGGGCGGAGGAAAGAGGCATCAAACTGAACCACCACAGAAGTATCCACACGTGACAAATTAGGCGAATGTCTGCGAACACAAGAGTAGGATCACACAGGACTATGTGAAAGGGAGCTGACGAAGGAGGACGACAGCAGGTAAGAGCTTTCCGAAGGACCACCGTTGAGTGTTGGCGGGTGGAGAGGCGTCTGTGAAGACAAGGGGAAGGGGACCCCGCCACAAGGACAGCCTGTGTGAAGGGTCTGAGAGCAGAAAGAGGGATGAAAGAGGGTCAGCCGTCAAGGAGTCCAAAGAGCTCGGGGAGGACAGCGTGAGGTGAAGCTGGAAGGGAGTCGGGAGCCCTCTGAGCACAGCGATACAGACCCTGGCAGGGACTCGGCGTTTCCTTCTAAGACTCGGTGGGCCAGGGGTGATGTGTGAGCTGTGCAATTCCATGGTCAGTTGGCACGTTTACTGACCACTGGTGCACCATGAGCTGTGACGGGAAGAGGGCGGAAGCAGGGAGCTCTGCAGGGAAGGGAAGGTCCCTGCAGGAAAGCGGCTGAGGCCGGCCGGACCCTGCATCACTGGGGCAGCAGAGGGGCTGGGGCTCAAGATACACAAGCCAGACCACACCCGCTAGCCCTCTGCTGAGTTGCGTCGTCTCCTCCAAGCTGTGCCCTGCTGTCCCGGGGGGCCCGGGGGCTGCCCTCTACCTGCTCTTCTACCTGTGGCATTCACAATTTACAACGCGTACCTTCTTCTGTGCGCATTTTCTTTTGTGTTTCTCTCCCTTCCCAAGCGTCTTCCAGCCATGCCATCGTCCCGAAACTGGGGGCATTTTGAGAGGAATGAGGCAAGATTTGGGGGTAGATTTTGGGTTGGCAGGAGAGGAGACAAGGTGTGAAGGTGGACTGGCAGGTAACACGAGCAGAGGGAGAGCGGGTTCAGTGGGAGAGAGGAACGCAGGGGGCCCATGCTGCAGGGATGGGCAGTGACAACATACGTCCAACAATCACGTCTGGGGAGTGTCCGGACTCACGCTCCCCTCAGGCATCCAAGTGGGTCTGTTAGATCGTCGGGAGAACGTACCATTTTGGAGTTGTCCAAAGACTGGATTGGAGAGATGAACACAGGGGGTTCTGTCAGCACACAGGGGTTCTGGGGGACACAGAGCCGGAGACCCCTGTGACAATGCCACTTGTCACCAGACAGGTAGGAAACGAACAACGGGAATCTGAGAAGCCGCCGTCTGAAAGATGGCCAAGTGCAAGCTTCTGCCTTTTTCTTCTTCCGACATCTAAATTCTCTGTACATACGGAGCTATGAGAAAGTGATGTTTTCCCTACGAGCCCCTGAAGAAGCGACTGTGATTGTTTCTGTTTCTCTTTTCCTCTCTAGTGTCATTCTCACCCCTAATGGCGGTCACTTCATACATGTTTACCAGTGGACAGACAGACAGATCTGACATCGAGGTACAGACGCAGTTGTACGAGGTCTGACAATTACGTTTCTGAACGCATCCTAGAAAAAGTGCTACACACCTCACTGCTGAATATCACTACGGTCACCTTCGAAGGACTCCCCTTGGGAAGCTGTGCACCGATGCCAGTGCCTAGTCCACCCTTCAAAGCAATTTTGGAACTCTTTCTGGAATGGCCATCAGAGCTGTCATTGTATTACCCTTCATGTCCTGAATGTCATCCAAATGTCTTCCTTTCAATATTTCCTTTATCTTTGGGTAAAGAAAGAAGTCATTAGGGGCCAGATCAGGTGAGTAGGGAGGGTGTTCCAATACAGGTATTTGTTTACTGGATAAAAACTCCCTCACAGACAGTGCTGTGTGAGCTGGTGCATTGTCGTGATGCAAGAGCCATGAATTGTTGGCGAAAAGTTCAGGACATCTAACTTTTTCACGTAGCCTTTTCAGCACTTCCAAATAGTCAGCTTGGTTACCTGTCTGTCCAATTGGTACAAATTCATCATGAATGATCCCTCTGATGTCAAAAAAGGTGAGCAACATTGTTGCAACAAGTTTGTGAACTTAATTGTCAGACCTCATAGTACCCTACGGAGGCCCTTTGTATCACTTTCTTGGGTGTTAGACAATCGCTACATGACAAAGGTATTAACAAAAGCCAACGAGTTATTCTTTTCCCTGATAATCACAGGACCCACCTCAAAGGGATGGCTGGGACAGTTCCCTGGGAGAAGAAATGCAGTTTTCACCGCCTCACCCTGAGTACTCTGTGCCAGAGTCCTGCCACCTGCGTTTGCAAGAGAAGTCATGTCCCTGCTTCTCGGGGGTTAGAATCCGTACCCAGAGGCCGTCTGGGCACAGTCGGTTTGAATTGTGTGATACAGGCAGACAGCTGTGGTGTGTGAGGGCTGGGCTGGCTGTCGGGGGAAGGAAACATGGGAGGACATGACATCTCTTCTCAATATAACCAGAAGACGCCAGCGCCATCCCAGAGAAAGAGCAGTGGCCCCGACCGAGGTGGGCTGCGACTGGACTGCCCTGGGCCGTGGGCCTTCTCTCTCTTGCTTGATGAGAACACCCTCCTACTGGCTGTCATTCCCATTTCCCACATGCAGACAGATGGCAATACATGCATCTCTGTTATAGTTCCCGGGAAGCATTTGTTACTGAAGAGAGACAGTAAGAGCGGCTGCATTTCACTGTGGAAAAACATGTTTGCAAAGCAAAGAGCCAACGAGATGGTCCCAGTTCCACTTGGGAAAAGAAAGTCTGAGAAAACCAGCAACACAAAAGCACGTCGCCTAAAGGAGGGGCCGAGTCTCACCAAGAAGTGTTTCTAGAGTCAGGCACAGCTGGCTGCAGAATACCCACCACTTCTCCGCACGGAGGTCCTACAGCTGGGCCCCCGCTTTCCTCACATATAAAAAAAGACAGTGAATTCCACCTTAAGAAGTTTTAAAAGCATTAAATAGGATAATACATATCAAAGTGCCCAACGGTTTGTAATTAATACCCAGGAGAGTTCAGTCTTTCATCAGAAAATGTTCCAAGTATGTATGTTTTTATTCTCACATCTTAAGAACAGTGGTGCACACGACTATTTACTATACAATGTTTTAACACCTTTGCAAAACTTTCGGCATAGCCTCTATTAGAAAAGCTATAAAAGTTTCATAAGTACGATATTAGAGCCTGCAAGCGTGTAAATTTTATTCTGTGGTTATGAGGTGTGCCTCTAAAAATGACCCTTTATTTACATAAAGCGGTATCACATTTATGCCCCGATTTTAATGTCTAGATAAGGGAAATAAAGCTACCCTTTGCCTGACATAATTCCCTCCCCGCCCCCCACCCTCCTCCGCTTTCATCAAAAATGGCCAGAATGAGGGAGAATTATAATAACTCCAGTGGCTCCCCAGCAGGTTTTTATGTTCATTATTTTGGGTAAGCCTGACAATCGTTCTGGCTACTCAAAACTGCTGAAGTGAAAGGTGTTAAAAGTACAGATATAAAGTTATCCACCCATGGGATAAACACGCGACGTAAGGAGTGTGCTGAATGTTCCAGCATGTCTGAGGTGCCGTGTAGTTTCCAGTACTCAAAGATGAACAAGAAAGAGTGTCTGTCCCCAAGCAGACAGTGGCACGCGTTGCACAGCCAGGTCAGGACACAAATCATTGCAAAGGGGGGTGGAAACAACTCAGCGTCCCGCAGGCGGTGGCTTGAGAACTCGTCCCTGTCACTTGAGTGGACACCCACTTGCCGGACACACGTGTTTGGCATTAGGGATATAAAGAGAATTGATTATGGAGGTTTCGTGCACGGTCCCTTAACTTGTGACCAAACCAGACCAAAATGGTGGCCCCCTGCTCCCAAGCTGGGCTCTTTCTTCAGTCCATCAGCCAGGACATTGGCAGATGCGGTTCTTCCCTGACTCTCTTGAAGTAACACTCACGTATAATATAACCTACTCCCATCAAAACTTGAAAACAAATCAATAGAATGCCCTAGCCATGATATAAAAGAGAGAGGAAAGGAGTTGTAATCAAAGACTACTTGAACAAAATTATAACATAATATTATAATAAAATAATTGTTTTAATAGAATAATACCAACACATGCGTGCCCAGGCACGATCGTGCAAGAAGACGTCACGACATAAAGACACTTGTGTCTCCTTAGGAGTTAAGAGAAGTTGAAGGGGACATCGGATGATGGTTCTGCGAGAAAATGTAGGACGCGCAACAGGAGAAAGCAGAAAGCCGTAGAATAACTAGGACGAACAGACAAGATTTCTTTGACCGTGGTGAGAGACAATGGGAAATAACGGCCCCCCAAAAAGTAGGGCTTTGTGCCGAGACAAAATGCAGACTGCCCCAGGGGAGAAAATCAGGCATTACGGTATTTCCTGGGTTGGCCGTGTTGATAAACATACTTCCTGGCCTATGGATGAAACAGGCTATGACAAACGAGCACGGAAAACCCAGTCCTACGTGGAAGGTCTGCTAAAGGGGAACATGATTCCTGCACGATGAGTGGAATCCCCACCAGCCACCTGATTGTCCAAACTGCGAGGTGAAGATTGGGTAAAATCGCACGCGACACAGAGTATCGTCTTCCCTCTCAGTCCACGAGGCTTAGTCTCCTTAACCAAAAGCACTGTGTTGAAGGAGTGCTGGGGCTTCCAGGGAAAACAGAGGGAGGTTGTAGGTGCAGACAATTATGTAAAAGTCCTTCACACCGACAGAGGAGCCGAGTCAGGCTTCGGAAAACCATGCAGGTGTGACGTCTGTCGTGGGACCGCCTCTGACATCTAGGACGTCTTGCTTAAGCAACTAGTATAGAAATGCCCCAAGGGGCCTCATGTCCTGAAACTGCCAAAAATGGCCGCATGCATTTCCCAAATGCTCCCTCAGGGGGCAGCACCCTCCCCATCCAGAATTTTAGGAGCCCCACAAGTCCCCGAAAGGAGCTGATTATTACAGGAGATGCCTCTGACCTCTGAAGATAGGGGAGCACCTAGAGGGAAGGTGACAAGAAAGAGAAAGACACGGCAGAGATGGCAGCCGAGGCTCAGGATTCGATCCTGAGCCCAAACTTGGACAGCCGCCGAGCTACCGGCTGGTATTGTCCCCAGGCCTGTCTAGAATCCCCAGGCCTGCCCCAGCCCTGCACACTGTGAAGGGATTACTGGGGAAGGTCCACCCTTGTTGTCCGTGACATAACTGCCTGGACTGTATGCCTTCTGGGAGAGGCTCACCCCAAACTTGGAGAAAACGAGGTGCGTTTGCTGGCACTGCTCTGCCCTCAAGCAGATTTCGGCAAAACGCAGGACCCTTCTCTCTTACTCCTTGTCAAATAGGCAGGTTTGAATTGTCAAAGCTAAAAGCGTGGCCTACGGGTGGTTAGGATAACAGTTGCACTCATGAAGATCTAATTTCTGTCAGTGTCCCATCCCGTGGGAGCTGAGATGCCTGGGTCTGAAAACAGGCAGCCTCTGGCACGGGGGCCGTCCTCTCCGCGTGGCACTCCCACCCCTTAGCACCCTCGGCTCACCCATGCGAGAAGGAGAAGGAGCCTACAAATCTGAGGGTCGGTCTGCATTCTACGTGTAAACGTGGAGGGCGGGAGGACCAGGCATCCCGAAGCTATGGTACCCTCCAGCTGAGAAGTGGAAGAGAAGGGAGGGATGTCCAGGAAAAAAGAGGTCACCCAGTGAGAGAAGGGAGGAGAGACAACGTGCGAGGAGGAGGGACAGAGCCGACGGACAGCATGAGCACCTGACCCTGAGATGTCCCCTGGCTGGACAGACACCACGAGCACGCCTGTGACAGACGGGTGGCCTCCTCCGAAGACGAGGGTTTGCATCTTGGGGTGAGAGTCCCTGCTGTAAATGAGCGGGAAAGAGAGGCGTGCCTGCACACAGCTTCATGTACGGCTGTGACACTCCAAACACACGAGGGTGACACGTCTCAGGAAACCACCACAAAGGGCTGGGCAGTGAGGTCGGACAGGTATCTTTGAAAGCCTTATCTTGTAAGGGGGAGTTCTGATAACCCCGCCAACCCCTTCCAGTCTCATATGGAAGTTCCCGCGACACCTTCTTGAAAACTAGTGGAACTACACTTGCCGTTGTCACGTGGACCACGTCCCCGAGATGTCCGTTTGCAAGAGACGAGGTGTGTGGGCAGCTTCCCCCGCCTTGGCTGGTGAGGGTGGAGGTGGACATACTTTACAAACGATTCCTGTGCTCGGAATACCTGCAATGGTGTACCTGGAAGGAACGGTTTTGACGTCACAGTTTATGTAGGAGGGGATTTAGCATCGACACGAATGGCGCATCTTATCTTTGGAAAGAATTGGTCTCACCTTTCAGAAACGAGGAAGACGAGGTCTAGAACAAATGGGAAATTGAGTCCTGCACGGAAAGATGACAGAAAATGGAAAGGTGGAGGCAGGGGCTGGTGAGCAGGGAACTGGGAGTTGTTGTCCAAGGGAACACAGCTTTGATGACATAAGGTGAGTACATTCTAGAGTTTTCAGAAAACTGTTCCATCAAGGGACCTCCCTTTCTCCACCACCAAGACCAAATGTCCTCAGGTGCTGTGGACAGGGTTGAGAGGGGTTAGCACTTTTATTTATCTTGCTGATAGATTTAAAATCATTCTAAATAGTAATACGGACCTCTTGACCCTACACAAATGGATGGAGAACAAATATCTCCCTCTAAATTCCAGAAGAAACGGTACACGAGTCGATGGTCTCTGAGAAAACGTTTTAATGGGAGAGGAGAACAGGTGGCACGAGAATACGCGTTTTGGTTCTACGCCGTTTTTAACCATCACGGAGCTTTAAAAGGATTTGCGCGTAACTCTTTCAATACAGTTAAACACATCATCCCCCTCGGATCTGCGCTGTACCAAAAGCTAAGGCGAGCTTCTGAAGCACGACTCTGTGACTCGCGCATTTCAAGTCCGTCAGCAGAACCCCAAGGGACCTTCAAATGAAGTCGCAGGGCTCGCACACAGCCTGAGGGAGGCGTCCATCTCTCCTTACCCGCCTGTGTCCCCTTCAAGCCTGGCAGGGCACCTTTTCACCTGTTTCACAGCCCTTGGGGACTGTCCCTTCCTATGAGAACATTTCTGTTTCCCTCCTGGGTGGGAGCCGGGTTCCTTGATGACAGAGACTTTCTCTTCTGTTCATGTCTGTGTGGGCGCCAACCCCCTTGCTGGGCAGCTATGACGTCAGTGAACTCACGCTCTTGTCTCATTTTCCTGACCGATGCTCGGCCTCAAAATTCAGGGGGTCAGAAAAGACACCTGAGTGAGGGTTGACGAAAAATGAAAAGAACTCTGCGTTCCCATTTTCCACACTGACCACTTTCAATCCCACCTAGCACCCAGGTGGTCCTCAGTTTCCTTTTCTCCCGATCCCCATTTCACTGCACCATCCCCCATAAAACCGTGTTTGCATTTCTTCCTTCTCTAAACCAGTCTTGGACCGTCGGCCATCGGTCTCCTGATAGCTCGTCCCTAAGTGAAAAGAAGCAGGATCTCTCTGCATCTCGTCTTTCCCCCGAGTTCCAGTATCCGGCTGTAGGACGTGTTATCCCCATGGGTCCACAGGACTCAGGATCGTTTTCCCAGAAGCAACAACTCAGAAGAGAAGTCGGTGCGTGAACGGGTGCTGGGACATCCCTGTGCGACTGGAGCTCTCCCTTCTCATTCCTTGTTTCTGCTTCATGGCTCAAATCCCGTGTGATGCATGAAGTCTCACCGCTCAGGCCAGGGAACCTTTGTTCTGTGCCACACACACTCCCCATGCAGCCACCTTTCCACCACTTGGCACTTCTCTGAATCTCAGCGGTCTGACACGCACACGCTGAGTACCTCTCGGCGGAACTGAGAAAGGTCTGCAAAGACGACCTTACAGTTAACTCGACCGGCGCATTTTAGTTTTCGTTCCCTCTGCTCTGTTTTGAGTTACAGACCCACGAGCACGGTAAGAATACAGCAAACACATCTTAAGATGCAGTAATTCAGTATGTCGGGCAGCTGTACCTTCCCAATTTAACAAGAACGGATTCGTAAATACACTGGGCTCCTAGAGCTAATAGAAAATACAGCAAACCCTCCGCGTTTTGCATTTCCTGCCTATGAGACACTGCGTATTCAAAATGCACAATGCCCAGCCAGAGAACATGCACGCCTCTCCCCCAAACCGTAATAGAAACCACTGTCGTTCCCATTTCATTTGTTAAATCCACAGACGACTTAAGTCGCGTGTCCATACAGCGAACATACTTGGGGAACGAGCCCAGAGCTGAAATAGCGTATATGATCCACTACCGGGCTGTATGCTTTCTTCTTTTGGCTTCTGTCACCTGCCACAGGTAAAATATAATACCCAGGCAGGACGGGGACAAAACTTCACGTGCTTGGCAGTCCTTCAGATCGGCGTGTAAAGCTGACTTTAATTAAACCACTCCAGAAGTGGGTACACATGACTGATCCTTTCTAAGAGGGCTTTTTAACATTTAAGAAACGTGACGAATCATATTTACGATGACGATGGTGGTGACAGTTCAAACGGGTAAGGAAACAAAGACCAAAATGCATGTGGGAGTTGTTTGCTCTCTTTCCCTCTGCTATTGTCAGAGCTCACCAAGAAATTCCTTCCAGAAAGACCTACGCGTTCCTAGAAATACTTGGTACAACATACTCAGACCTCCAAAAATTTAACACATAAGGGACACGACTTATGTATGAACAGAGAGTGAATGAAAATCTCAGTAATGTATTGAAGAGGAGGAAGGATTTGGGTGAGATTGTGTGTAAGAACAGGAAGATGGACATCTGAAACCAGTAAAAAAATTTATTTAAAAGGAAAAAAGAAAAGACCATGAAGATGGAGTGTTTTGTCCAAGAGGACAGTGGATTCTGAAAGCTGCGTACGCTTTCCATGAAAGGTCCCTTCCCCCAGTTATGTATTCTTTTCACCCTGGTTCTTACCTGGTTCTCTGTCTCCGTCTCTCCCTGTCCTCGTCTCCTCCCTCACTGAGTTTTAAACTCCTCATTCACCCACAAAGATATGGACAATTTCACACGAACTAATTTCTACGTCCAGTATGCATTTGCACCTGTTGGATGCAAGGCGTGGGGGGGGGAGGTCCACGGACAGGTGACCTAGGTCTTTCCAGAGCACCGCTGTGCACAGTGTTGCCTCCTACCTGACGTTTGTAACGTCTCCATTCTTATCTCTAAAGAATGAACGAAACATTGAAAGGATAGATTCACTCAACGCCGCATGTGAAAACCGTCTTCGTTCGTTCGTGCTTTTTTTTTTTTTTTTTTTTTAACCTGGCCGTCAGGTGCGATGATTTGCCTGCATTCACGGCTGTGGGGGGGTCTGCCTGTGGCCGTGGGGGCTCAGTGCTCTTATAAGAGTGTTTTCTTCTTTGCCCAATGTTCCTGGTACCCACAGGCTAGAGGCGGGGCCGCACTCGGTGCCTCTGTCACCCGCATGTTTTCAGAGGGGACAACAGGACACTCAGGTACGAATTTCACAACAATGCGCACGGCCTGCCACGGGGAAGATTCATCCCTAAACCAGCAAGACGCTGCGACATTGGCATGTGACACGCGTATCGTTCCGCAGGGCAGGGTGGGTCTGCAGTGTCACCGAGCGTGGGATTCTGTGCGTGAGGACGGGGGGGGGGGGGGCAAGGTGCAGTTCAGGACAGAGCTGGACAATCTCTGTGGTGCTAAAGCGGGGAGCCGGGGCTAGCGTCCCCTTCTTCCAAAAAGCAGAATCAAACGACTGCACAGGAGGCATGTGTGCGATTACACTCATAGATGTTTTGTGCAAAATCGCCCACGGCACCGGCACACAGTTAAAAATTTAACTTTAAAATCTCACGCTTTAAAAATGTCTAAATAAAATGAACGTGTTTGTGAAACCAATACTTGTGCAGTGTAGTTCCAAGGAATATTCCGGTTAAAGACGGTGAGGAGCTACAGGAGGAAAGGGCAGCCTGGAGACAGAGCTGGGTGTGGGCGTGCGCGTCAGGACAGGGTCCAATGCGAGATAGCAGGACGGAAGGAATATTGCTCCTGCATACGCTGTGTTAGGACCACATTCGGGGACAGAAAGACCTGGGCAACTTCTCCCAGGAGGTGCTTCGGAGATGCTCTTCCAAGCGCCCGGGGATGCTCCTCAGGCTTGCTGGTCCCAGGAGATAAACATGACACCTGACCTTGGGGGACAGCGGCTTCCCAGTCGACAGGGAGAGCAGGGCAGAAAGAGATAGCTCCGTGGGGAGTCAGTCCAGGCCTGGTCTGCTCTGAGCCCCAGGCCCTTGCAGGAAGGACACGTATTCCATGGAGATGCCAGTGAGGTTCCTCCTGGATCACGGCACACGGGGTCCTGACAGCCCACCTCCAGCCTCCTGCTGTGGGGAGAGCGCAGTGGGAGGCAGTGTGGACTCCCAGCTTTATTCAAACAGATGAGCCCAGCAGGCCACTGCCGGGCATTGGGGTGAAGGAGGAGGCTGCAGCTTCCGACAGAATTGCCACTTGTCCATCTCCTTTGGGCCCCAGCGCTGAGCCTGTCCCCGCTGCTGCGAGTGACAGGCTGTCAGTCAAGGTTGCTTCTCCCTCCGCTCTGCACGTCAGAAACAGGGCTTATGTCTAACTGGTTTGTTTCAACCACACCCTCATTCAAAGAGCAGGTGGCAGCTGGGCTGGGAGTACGTGACCCAAAGGACCCTCTGCGACTTGATTTTACTTAGGGAAACAAAGTCGATTTCACACTAAGAATACTTTTTTTAAAAAAAACAAACCTGCAGCATCAGACCTCATCATTACAGAAATGGCTCTGATCAAGTATAGCTCCCAAGCTAAAACATGTGTTAATAGTAGCACGGCTGCAGATTCTCTTGAGGTCATCAGAAACATTCTGTATTTTCACAAGGCTCCCATCTGTACACTGGCACCTACTCTCCTCATTTCCTAAGGAAACATCGTCCTAGATGCACCTTCAAGAAACTACCTTCGTACTTTTAAATGGAGAATCTCTTTTAAACATCTTACCATGTACGTTAAAATAATGTATTGCAAGAGTGTGACACTTGACAACAACAATATCGGCACACAACTCGATGCGTGACTGTAACAAGCCTGGGACCCAGGTCTAGCTGTGAGCACGGTAACCCCGTTCCTGTTTTCACTCATGAGCTTAAGTGGATCATGAGAGGGATTTAAAGTCCTGTTACATCAGGTGCTTCTTAACTCCACCATTCCCTAGACTCCCTTCCCTTTGAACAGAACACTGGTGAGGGAAATTGAAAGACAAGGAAGTATGAGAAAGACTTTGTCACGCAGGGTGTCAGGCGGGGTCTCAGCTCCCGCTCCCCACATAAGAACACAGGACATGGTGAGGCCAAAAAGGAACACCACGGAGCCACAGATAGGGGAGTCACACCACTGTATTCTCGCTGGCGGCTGGGTTGGAGACACAGGGAGCAGGAGCCACACGATCTGCAACCTGCCGTCCGCTTCTCCACCAAACAACCAACCCCACTTGTTACCTGCAATCTGCCCTACTAACTGCAATCCGCACTTGCTAGCTCAGTCACAGCAGTTACATTAGTGGCCAATGGCTCACTGGTTACAGCTGACGGCCAACTAGCCACAGCTGATGGCCATCCAATCACAGCTGATGGCCATTTACTACCTGAGCCAGCACCTTTCCACGTGAGGCCGAGAGCCTGGAAACTGTACTCCTGGCTCTGTCCCCACAGACTTATTTAATACATGGTAGCTGAAAACTGATATATATGCATAAACTTTGTAGATAATACAAAGCAGCATAATTCACATGTGTCTATGAGGCAGTGAAGACGTACATAAATACACAAAGTAGCATAAACCTACTTGGATACATACAGTAACATTCACTCACGTGAGTATACGTAGTAGCAAAAAGTAGACAAATTCAAGAAGCCTTCATCCTCAGGTCAATCTAGCACTAACCAGTCGTACGTCCTGTCCTAGGTTTAGAATATCTAGGAATAAATACATAAAGTGCGTCCGCTGACCGAAAAGCAGAGGCACATTGCTAATTCTTCATTTCTGCTGTTGGACTAGATCATCTCAGGTCTCCTGAGATACAGCACTTACTCCACCCTTCTTAGGTGGAACGAATGTCCACCTGAGCAGCAATGTGACGTACAGGGGTACAGTGCAGGGTAGAGACGGGGGCAGCCAAAGGCCTTTCCAGGAAGCGAGGTACCTGCCGTCGCATTTGCTTTCGGAAGCCACGCCACTCCCCCAAGGTCACGCACATCCTTGCTAAATAAAGAGAGCACAGGCAGCTGACTGCAGGTCGCCACGTCTGGGCCAACCTGGAATCTGTCTCACAGTTTCCAGAAGGCACACTGAGCAGGTGGTTTTCCAGTAGCGGTGCTGGACTTTTGCAGGGACAAACCCATGTCTTGGATCAAGACCATGAGTGCTACGCGTATTTTTATGGGGCAGGGTGGAAAGCGGCACACAGCAGGCTGGAAAGCAGGGAGGATGTGTCCCCAGGCCTGTGCCTTTCAAATGTATCTCTATTAATAGGGCTGTTTGTCAATATACCTACACATGTATTAGTTTCCTACTGCTGCTGTAACAAAGTAACATTCCGTGGCTTACAGTAAGACGAATACAGTTCTTCAGGTTGTAAGTGTGACATGCGTGTCACTGGGCTAAAATCAGGTACCTACCTGTGGGGCTGTGTTCCCTTTACGGGGATGAAACATTCATTCCCTGGCCTTTTCCAGATCTGGGGGCTGCCCCAAGTCCGAGGCTCAGGGTCCCTTCCTCCACCTTAAACCCAGCCAAGCTGCACGTCCGTTCGTTCTTCCACAGGCACAGCTCCGTGCCACTGTCTCTTCCCCTTTTAAAGACCCTCCTAATTACACTGGGCCCACCTGGGTGCCCCAGATAACCTGAGCTTAGCGTCAGCTGGCTGGCAGTCTTCATTCCTCCTTCGATCTTAACTCCCCCTTGCCAGGTGAGGCAGTGTGTTTACAGCTCCCGGAGATGACGATGGAGAGATGTGAGCAGGGCTTTTTCTGCCCACCACCACGCATAAATGCACATCCATGTATATCTGGGATCCGGCCTATTCACACCTGTTCATAACCTACACGACCTACAGCACCTACTTCCTGACACTTGTTTTACAACGTCCACTGGAGCCAGCGGGCCACTAGAACAGCTGAGCTCAATACACTGTCGTGCAGGGTGTCACGCGGGTCTGCTGTCCTGCTCCCCACATAAGAACCCAGGACATGGTGAGACCAAAAAGGAACACCCACGGAGCCATAGACAGGGGAGATATACCACTATAGTCTCGCTGGCGGCTGGGGTGGAGACACAGGAAGCAGACATCCGCCAGTTCCCCTACATGGTGGTACGTTCCCAAGCAAACAGTCAAGCGGTCCATTAAATCAGGGATGGAAGGCAATTCCCCATAGTCCACATTCTCCAGGGCTGTGCGTTGGCCCCACGACGTGTGCCGTCTCCACAGGGCGAGAGCTCCAAGCCCCCCGACCTGGGGATGAGGGCCTCAGCAAGCACTTCCCAGCCCACAGGGCCGCAACGACCTTCGCTTTCTCCGGCCTCTGCTGGGTGAGGAACCGTCCACGTCTTCCCACCCCTCCACGGGGGTCCAGCTCTCGGCAGCTGCTCCGCTGGTCTTCCGGAGACTGAGTGTGCATACGCACAAACTGCTCCACCGCCCTTCGGGGAGCTTCGGCCGGCACCGTACCCTGCTCGCTGCGCCATGTGTCACGGGGGGTTTCCTGTCCCGCTCCCCACATAAGAACGCAGGATATGGTGAGGCCAAAGAGGAACACCCACGGAGCCATAGGTAGGGGAGCCATACCACTATATTCCCGCTGGCGGCTGGGTTGGAGACACAGGGAGCAGGAGCCACACTATCCGTAACCTGCCGTCTGCTTTTCTCTGCCAACCAATCCCACTTGCTAGCTGCAATCCACTCTTGCAGGCTCAGCCACCATCTCCTTGCTAGCCCCCATTTGCTGCTAGCATAGCCACGGCAGTTATATTAGTGGCCAATGGCTCACTGGTTACAGCTGATGGCCAACTAGCCACAGCTGATGGCCATCCAATCACAGTTGTTGGCCGTTTACTACCTGAGCCAGCGCCTTTCCACATGAGGCCGAGAGCCTGGAAACTGCACTCCTGGCTCTGTCCCCACATACACCCTCCGTCTCACGCCTGCCCTGCTTCCACTGGCCCAGGCTTCCCGAGGAGCAGATGGGAAAGTGCCCGTCACACGCACACACATACCCCATGGGGCATTTTCAGGCAGCGTGCTGGCCCTTCCCTTGTTCCCCAGCACCTGGGAGACGGCAACTCTCAGGAAAAGCCCAGAGTGAAACGACAAGGAGGCTTCAGCCACTCACTCAGGGTCCCAGGAAAAGTGAGTCCAGGATACAGGATCTCGCTGGGTGAACCCCATTACTCCAGAATGGAAAATAAAAGAATGAGCCAGCAATGGGAGAAGAGGAGTTTGCCCCGCAAACGGCAGCACTGCATGACGTAAGGCCGGCTGGGAACAGGACGTTACCGGCTGGCCTGTGGTCCTGAGACCCTGTTAAAACTCCCCCAGAACAAGGAGCCAAGGAGAAGCCACTGACCCAGGCTGCCGGCACAGGTCAGGCACAGATAAACCTCTCTTCCTTCAAAGATGTGAGAGAAGAAGCGAAACGCGACTTGGATCTATGAAACAGAAAAATGAAAGAACAAGGAAACACACATCAACCTGCAGAGGAGGGAGAGCTTACTCACACCAAGGTGGGATCCAGAATCTGTCTTCCTTTGAGGATAAAAGAAAGAACGCTTCCAGCATTCCTGCAGAAGGAAATAAAAATAAAAACAGGCTACTTACATGGAGTCAAAACCCTGGGCTGCTCAGGGATTTTATGCGGTGGCCTGACTTCAACACTTTTTTTTCCCTTGTAAAGTAGAAAAGTTGGTACCCAAAGACTTTTATCTCCAACCAAGAATTCTTTTCATAGGTAAAAGCAAATAAGAACATCCTGGTCAAATGTGCAAGGATTCTCTTTTTTTATGAGCCAGTCACTCTTCTCAAAAATAAAGTATAGTTCAACTCAACAATAGATGAAACACAAATAAAAACTCAAGAATGGAGAAATCACGAATACCATGCCCAAAAGTGACTATGAATGCCACGTAAGCATAATGTTTTATTTAAAAAATCAAATATGATTACCTCAGTGAATGAAATGCTAAGTTGTCCAAAAAGGTACATTTGTTGTAAGATAACAAAAAAATTGGGATTGGAATCCCATATTCTATTAGAAAAGAATATGAAATTCTGCGTTAATAAAATATAAACTGAGCTCATTGAATATAGTGGGAATTAGAAGCTAAGCATCTCACTCATGATATTGAATGATTTAAGTATCTATAATAATAAATAATAACAGCTGTGAGACACTGTTGGGTGTCAGGGGTTCTTAGCATTTCTCACGTAGAGTTGTAATACGGATTCAATAACTGTCTAGTCCATTTGAGCTGCTATCACCAAATACCACAGCCTGGGGAGCTTATGAATCAGAAACATTTATTTCTGACAGTTCTGGAGACTGGAAGTCTAAGATCCAGACACCAGGCAACTCGGTGTCTGCGAAGAACCCACGCCCTGGCTCACACACGGCCCGTCTTCTTGCCGTGTCCTCACATGGGGCAGGGGTGAGGGGGCTCTCTGGGGTCTCCGTTATACGGGCCCAGGTCCCACTGGGGAGGGTGCCAACCCTCATCATCTCTCACCACCTCTCAAAAGCCCCACCTCCAGATACCATCCCCTTGGGGGTTAGGTTTCAACATACGAATTTTGGGGCAACACACACATTGTGTCTATAGCTCGGATGTTCCTGAAAAACTGAAAGGGAACCACAGCATCTTCTAAGAAGGAGGCTCTGCCTTCCAATCTCTGGGAAAGATATAAACAAACAAGACATAAGCATATGACAAAAGAAAACAAGGGAAGCAGCGTAAGAGCCATAAATTCCCTCATTAGCAAGGAGACAGAAGCAGAGCCATTCACACATTTTATGTTGGGCTAGGAGAGGTTCAGCTCCCACCTAAACAGACATGGTCTTTCAAAGGGAGCTACAAAAAACAACTCCAAACATTTGGGGAGAAAATAACAGCCTAAGAACAGCTAGCAAAACCAATAGAACCTGACAAAAATTACCCAAGAATACAGAAAAGAGGAAAGAAGAGCAACGATGGCATTCAGAGTAGCAAAAGGCAGCAAGAGAGACCTTGTACTTCAAGGAAATTCAGCCGTGTTTAGAGCAAATGGGCCCAAATTCAAGAGGCCACCAGACGCAGCTCTACACATTTCCTGCTGCGCGATGGGTGTGATTTCGTAGGAAATAAATGAGAGATTATCCAGAAAACTGCAATAGCATCATCTGGATGTACAAAGGGAAGGGCTGTGTCCACTGCATAAGGGTCACAAGGTCCCCACCCGTGAGGTGCCAAGGCAGCGTGTTATACAGGGGACGTGCAATTTTGCAGTCAGTACGTGCAATTTTTCTCCAAACTGGCCATAACAGCCACCTCAGACTCCCCGGGTTGGGCCCACGGAGGAGCACGAGGGGGCCGGGAATCCTGCATCTTGAAGCAAACAAAAGCCAAGTGTATCCACCCATGTGAGGACCAATCTATTTGAAGCCACTTCCAGAGCTGCAGGGTGACAGCTGCACGGACAATCCAGTGAAGAAGGTAAGCCCCACCTACCACCTACCACCTACGTGTCAGCCCCAGAAGGCAAGAGCCACCCCCACTGAGCTAGATGGGGACCCACAGGGGTTCTGCCCTGGGGAGCACTTCTTGCCCAGAAGCCCTTCCAGGGGGCTGGAGCGAGACCACTCAAGGACTGATTGCATTCTGAATCTGCCGTGTACGGCCGCCCTGCACAGCTCCCCAGTGCACGTCCCCCGGGGTTAATCAACTGTACAAACCAGGGCGGGTCAAGAACTGCCTTGGAATAGACCTGAGGTTGTCAGGGCATCCTCCTCCTCAGATCTCTCCCCACCCCGTCACACACACACACACCATTTAGCCATTTAACAGCAGGAGGTGCAGGCTTGGCTTTGTATGTAGGTAACAAACTATAAAAAAGGCTCAGTTTCAACCATGTCTAATGAATAGGCATGACTAGGAATTTAGGGTGGAAAGGGATACAAAACTGTGTGTTCACAACGCCAAATGTGTTTTAAATATGTATCTCTAATATACACCTATATTTGTAATTCCAATGCAGATGGGTGGATGGATAGATAGGTGTTAGATATGTAGATAGAGATAGATAGACAGATAGACAGATGATAGATAGATAGATAGATAGATAGATAGATAGATAGATAGATAGATAGATTGATAGATAGATAGATAGATAGATTGATTGATAGATAGATAGATAGACAGATGATAGATAGATAGATAGATAGATAGATAGATAGATAGATAGATAATACACACACATAGATAATGGATGGGTGGACAGAGAGATTAGAGAAAATAGATTCGATACATGAATGGACACAGACAGACAGACAGACACACAAATACATGGATGAATGGAAGGTGGATGGATGGATGGATGGATGGATGGATGGATGGTTGGATGGACGGACAGATGAATGGACAGATAAAGACTCCATAGGAATAGATGGATGGACAGACTGACATGTATTCAGATACCTGACTATCTGTATTTGGACTCTATTTGGAGCCTGCATCACCGTGACCCTAACAGACACAGCTCGGTGACGAGGCCAAACGACCTAACTCGCACAGCTTCAATTCCTGCATCTGTAACACTGGAATACTAGTGCCTTTTCATTCTAGTTCATGTGAAAATCAGAGAGCTAGTAGCTTCCATGCACCTGACCCATGTGTTTTTCTTTTTTCTTTTTTTTTTAAATTAGTTGCAGGTGCACAAAACAATGTAATAGTTAGACATTTATCATTTAGATCCCTCACACAGTGACAACCCCCGTCCTCCTATCCACTACTCCTCTGATATCGCACACAGCTGTTACATTTCCACTGTCTCTATTCCTAATGCTGTACTCCACTTCTTGTAACTATATATATAGTTATAACTATATATATATATGTGTGTTTTTCAATAAATAATAATTTCCTGCCTTTTCCAATTTAGAATTACATGTACCCATAAAGACATTAAAAAAAAAAATAGGCAGCACTAAATCTTGAACCATTTTGGAGCAAATGGAAATCAAATCCCAAACTGTAAATATACCCGTCCTATAACTGTGCATTCTATTTTAAGAACACTGTCTGAAGTAGAAGTATTATATAACCTTATTTCTTCAAAGAAAAAGAAAAAAAAAAAACAGAATACACAGAGAATTAGACCGTAACCGGATCTAAGATTATCTTTCGATCTTTATTAGACAGGACTGGGAAGGAACAGAGAGGAAAAGGGAGGGCTCATTTTTATATTTTTATCTGTCGCAATGACCCAATAATACTAAAGCCACATGTGCACCTTCTGAAGGGGGGTGGAGTTACACGACTGCAAGAAATGTTTGAAGCATCACCTTAGGTAGCCTTTTTTTTTTTTTTTTTGAAGCTTTCTTCGTGTTCTGGAATGAATCAGGCCACTTTGTTACCAGCCCCGCGGACCTGGTCCCTAAAACACCTGGCAGGAAAGGTTTGGGTGCCAGCTGAATTGGGCCTCACTTCTGTCTTGGCTCAGCTGGTCTCTGTCCTGTATTTCCTGATGGTAAGACAACCACTGTGGTTGTCTCATTGGAACACAACCCCCGCTCACTGTGGGAAGGAACCGACCTTCCTCGTTCTATGGCGACTCCTTAGAGGGAAGTCACACAGGTTTACCTCTTCCTTGGAAAGCCACCGTCCCAGAAGACTAGGTCTGCTTTACAAAACGGCAGATGTGATGTAGTATGTATTTGTGCAAAAAAAAAGATAGCTCAAAGAGTGCAATGTCTTCTAATTATCTCAACACCATAGAAACATATATGTGTAATCGAAATTGAAATGACATGCTCAGGTTCTTGTCAAGTCATGCTTCTCTAAAGGATAAAGACAGCACCCACTCCGTTGCCAGACTGACATGTGAACCGGTAAGGTCGAAAACGGAGACGGCCCATTAGGTGAACTCGGTCGTCCCTTCTCCGTGAGGAATTATCAGTGAAAATATTCTTTCCAGCGCCTTCTTAATTATTTGGAAAGAAAATAAGAGGGAAATGTGATGAAAGAGAACAATCCTCCGAGAATGTGATGGTTTTCTTTACAACGTGATCGCAAGACCCAGGCAAGTTAACCCTTTGGCCTCTGCAATTTCAAGCTTAGCCGAGCACTGAAAATGAGGCTTCTGCTCTCCGTCAATGTCACTCAGAATTAAAATGGTCACGCAGATAACCGAGGCCAAAAATGTCTGAGAAAGGCAGGCTGCAGTGAGCTTCGGGGGGACCTTGCATGGATGATATTTCAAGATGCTTATGCTGGACGGGGGTAAGTGTCATACATATTATGAAATAATTTCCAGATGCTTCTGACACCTGCAACTCCCCCATCCAACGATTGGGGCTAAAGAAACACAGCGTCAAAAACACTTGCTAGTTCCTCGTAGTGCATTTGGTCATTAGCTCAGACCATCACAAAATCAATCCAGGATGTGGAACCAGGTAAATGACAGGAGCTGGCTGGAGAGCGGTGGAATTTTGCAGAAGACAAAGCACAGAGGGGAATTTTGCTATGTGGGGACTAGGGTTTCCAGGCGGGAATTCCCGCTCATTCTCAGGAATCTTTTTCACTTTCCTGTTCCTGAATCCCAAGAAAAGTTGGTTGGGAAATGGGGGGAAATTGGCTCCTTGAACCCAGGTGGTTGGTAGTATCGGCCGTCACTTGTGCACACAATTCACCATGGAGAACAGCAAACAGTTTGTATGTCAGGATTCGGGAAGGGGAAAGCGGAAAACATTCCTGAGAACGGGCGGGAATTCCCGCCTGGAAACCCTAGTGGGGACTGTTTTAGGGTTGTTGGTTGTGTTTGCCTGCAGAATAACCTTCTCAAACCTTGCACCGCCTCTGGGCCTCAGTATTGCTTCGCTGGTAGAATGAAGACGTTGATTTGCAAGGGCTCCGAGGTATGCCAGGTCATGCACCTGTGAAGGAGCGTTTCCTCTCTGAGTGTCTTTGAAACATGGCAGGTTCCTTCCTGTCTACCTGGTCCGTGCTATGTGTGTCTGTCCTCCCGACAGGGGAATTCAAAGAGGAAATACGTGGCTCCCCGAGGCTGCCAGAAGCACGCATCTTAGGTTTAGTGCAAACACGGAACGGTCCGTCTCCTTCCACGAAACCCTTAGCTGTTGCGTCCCTCAGTATCCAACATCCATTTTCTTCAGCGCCTTTTTCTCGACGGTGCGCTTTTTAGCTTCAAACTATCAAGTAACATGTCCCATTCCCCGAGCTCCTTTCTCTTGCTTCCCACCAGGAGCCAGTGCCCCAGGGGTTCCGTGTCTGTTGCCACAGGCTGTGCCGGCTAACTCAATGCTCAGTGCAGCCCTGAATGCCTGTATCATTGTCTACAAGCAAAGGTTAAGGCACGTGCAGAGAGCTAAGGTGACTTCCTGGCCCCCACGGCCTGGATGGGGAAGGTGGAGATACTGTGCCGTTTGAGAAAGAGTGGAAAAGAAGAGGGTGCCAACTCTGGTGTCTGTATCAATAGGCTCGTAACAATGCAATGGAGAAATCTGGTATGAGCTCCTCTATAAGAAAGAACTTTCTAGAAATGTGTCTGCATCGCACTCGTTGGACAGTCACAGCTGAATCCAAGCACATCTCACTTGTAGGGAATCTCATGTCACCTTGCTGCCCAGTTATTCTCTCTGGGACGGTGACTCTGTCACGTCCTCTTCTCTGTGTCTTCACAAAGTTGATCTGATTTCTAGGTTATGTCTTTCATGTCTTAGTCTCTTTTTTCCCTCATTTTGGACCTTCGAGGTTACCGGGAGGCCCTGGCCAAAAGCCACCCTCACTGAAAGATGGACAGTGACAGGGAATCTGGGGTGTGGAAGGGAGTAATTGCCCCAAGAATATCATTGCTCCCCAAAAAAGTGCCTTATCTTGGACCATTCTGTCTGCATCTCTGAAAGCTATTTTACTCACAAATCCTAAACCAATGGGTTTTTTTTAAACAGGTTTTTAAGGGCTGAAACCATTTACCATCAAATGAAAACTTATCTGGAATCCCCCACCCTGAGAAAACACAGACCTCATTGTATTCACAGCAAGTCATTTTGTAAGTTCAAACACGTAATATTTACCTGGTGTAAAGTCAAGGGACAAGAACCAGAGCATTCTTTACACAGCTTTGAACGCCTGGAATCCACCCTCAAGATGACCGTTGCAGACTTACCCACTTCAGCATCTAGTTCTCTCTGTAGTGTGTTCTCATTGCAGAGGACTGACAAAACGACGATTATCAACGTTTTTAAAAAGTTGCACATGTCGGTTTTCTGTGCAGGTCGTGTGTGTGTGTGTGTGTGTGTGTGTGCGCTTCACTTTGCAGTTTGCACTTCCTTCGATGAAAGAAGTTTGAAAGAGACACGATGGGACATGTGTTTCCAAGCGAAGAGCCCATAATCTCTCTCCCATGCTCATATCCCTCTATTGCTTAAAATGAATTTGGAAGGATCAAGGAGTTTCGCTGCCAGTTTAATTTTCAGCTTTGGCAAATCAATACTTTCCGAATGTGCACAGAAATATTGTGAAAATTTTCATGCCAATATGTATGCATGTATATATATACTCACATGCATATTTAAATATAAAACACCTCAGTGTCAATCTTAGTCATTTATTCAGTCGCTTTTAACACCTCAATTTTTTTTTTTCTCTCATGTGAGGCAAAATATCTATTGTGAGTTTCCTGGAGACACTTTTTCTCTGCGCTTGCTAGCTTCACATTGACACTTTAAAGTATCGATTTGGGTCTATTCAGAACATTAAACACATGAGCCAGAACACAAACTTATAGTATCTTAGTCGTGTTTAGTTAAAAGAATTTCTTTAACTGCAAGAAAGAGCATTAACACAATAAAAATGTTAACCAGATATATACGGACCATTGAAACAGTCACACCCGTGGCATTGTTTTAGGCAGAACTCATACACGGATCATCACATTTACTGAGAAAATATATCCGTAAAAGTCTGGGCATTAATGAAATTAAAAATGAAGTAAGATTACCAACACTGGCATTCCGTAATCGCTCGGGTTCATGAAAGCAGCATAAAATGACATCACTGCGTGGTAGTCACAGTTTTGTAAGAACCTCTCTGCCAACGGCCTTTACTGCCGTTGGTTTCGGACCATCAATTAAAGGTCACCTCATTTTTTTGCCAACTCATTTGACAAGTGTCACAGCGGGTGCTGACCCTTTAAAATGTCCTCAGCTTTTATTCCGGTGTCGAGCGAACAAAAACGTCATGAGGGATCCCAAACTAGCGTCACCCCGTGACGCTGCTCCAGAATTTCTGACCCTGCCGAAATCTCGGGGCGAAACACTTGGTGTTTTGTTGTGTCGTTTGAGAGCCCTGAGTTTTGTGATGATTTATGATGAAGCAACACCAGGTAACGAACACAACCGTCTTCTTCCCCCTGTGGTTCCAGAAGGCCCCAGCAGACCAAGGCAGAACACGGTGCGATTAAGGATTCTGTCCATCAAGGCACGGCGGACTCTGCTGAAAGGGCTGCACCCTCCTGGATGGCTCAGAAACGTGAGGGTGTCGGCCGCGTGTCTGCCACACCCCACAACCTTGCGTGCCAGTGCCTCCATGAAGTCCACATGCCGTCTGGCTCCGGTCGCCATGATGACACGAAGACTGAGTGTTGGGTCTATTAGCAGAGTCTGAAATGGGCTCAGTGGGCCCCAGGGGAGGGTGTTCATGAGAAACAAGACCCAGTGCCCCCATCAAAAAGAAAGGACGTGCCGTTACTCATAACAGAACCTGGCGGGCAGAAGCAAAACAAAACAAACCGTGTTTTGTCTGTATCAAAAAAAGGGATGACCGTGTTGAGAAGGCAGAGACGTGGTAACAGAACGTCAGAAACATAGGGAAGAACACCGTCCGAGCGAGGCAGGCAGGTAAACGTCCACCTGAACGGAACCTCTCCCCTCCATACCCAGCACCGTCCTTGGGCTTGATCCTGTCCACGGAGGGAATTCTGGACAAAAAAGTCCAGTCCACTCACTGGACACCAAAGCAGTCGCGCTGCTCTCGCCTGGGTGAACTGTGCATTCATTGGTCCAAAGCGATACTTAACAAGCGTTGAATATTTATAAGGGACTGCTGGTTTCCTGCAGTGGCTGTAACACATGACCACAAAACAACGTGTGTTTTTCATCTCACAGCTCTGGAGGTCCCAAGTCTACCAAGTACATCACTGGACCACAATCAAAGGGGGTCGCGGCTCTGTGTCCCGTTCCAGATGTGCAGGGGAGAATCCACTAGTGTCGTTTCCAGATTGTAGAGCCCAGCTGCCTCCTACGCTCATGGCTTCCCTCTCACCTCCAAAGCTGGAAATGGCCACGTCACACTCTGCTGGTCTCTCCTGCCTGCTCTTCCCCCATCAATAAGGACCACTGCGACCACATTGGGGCCACCTGGATAATCGAGACTAATCTCCTTATTTTAAGGTCAGTGAGTTAGCAACCTCCATTCCACCTGCAACCTTACTTCCACTCTGCTGTGTCAGACAATGTAGCCGCAGGTTCTAGAAATGAGGGCCTGGGCATCTTTGGAGGTTATCATCCAGCCTGCCTCAGACACCTTACTTTTCCCAGAGACACAACTAAGCATGTAACGCTGGCCCTGCCATCTAGGGCACCCAGGCTAAAGGAAAAGAAGACATGTGACAAAACAGTTCAACACTGTGATCCTAGAAGAACACACCAGAGGAGACGTGTCAGTAACAGGGACCAAAGAAGTGTCCTCAAATTGGTGACATTTGAGCTATGTCTTCTAAAAACAAGGAGTGGGTTAGCAAATGAGCAGGATGGGAAGGTACCAAACTCCAAGGAAAGGGAAGAGCATGGATGAGGCACTGAGGCAAGAGCTGACGAGCTAGCATGCAAGTGGGTTTTTATTTTTATTTTTTTAAACTGAGAAAACGGGGTGAAATTAAGCAATTAAAAGTGTGCCATGCTAACAACTCTGGGGTTTGCCCTGTGAGATTAAGTTACCAAGGGGCCCTCTTTATTTTGTCCAAACAGGGTCTCATGGGGAACTGGTCTCAGCTATGACCAACCTCTCCCTTGGGAAGAGGAGTGAAGGATGATGGGAAGGCAGAAAGGACGTGGGACACTAGACGTACAAGGGGTGGTGATGGATCTCTCGTGTAGAGGGATACTGAGCCGTGTGACGCCAGCCCTGGTCTGATCAGACCTGCATGTGAGAACAATCTCTCCAATTGCAGTGTGGACAGGGGGCCACCGGAGGAAGGACCTGGACACGAGACCAGTCACCCTGCACCTGGACTCCCACAAAACGCTCTCAGTTTGCTTTCTGGTAACCACTTTCCTTCCTTTTGGGACAGTCCCCAAATCGGGTACCTCCCTGTCACTAAGTGCATGCTTTCATTTACAAACCAACGCTCCAATCTCTGAGTACCTGGTAACACCCATCCTGACCCACCCACTAGGATCTGCCTAAGTTCTGTTTTGGGGACGTGCCAGCAGGAAGGACTGTGATCCCTCAACCCAGTCACTGGTGCCTGCCTCTCCCAGACCTCTCACTGAGGTCTCAGAACGATAAATTGAAACTTTCCCAAACCAGAAGAAACTGCCTCATGAAACATACAAGTGGTCTATCCATAGAGAGATTCAAACCACTAGGGATGGCACAAACATGCACTGGTATCACATACAAGGAAGGACTGCATGAGGAGGAAGTTCACGCGGATATCTTTAGGGCCGTGCCACCCAAACAGGGGTCTGTGGATGGCTTCCATTCCCGATGAGTTAAGTGCAGAAATTGGGGAGGAAGCATTCTGAAATTTGCATAGCAACTGAATACAGTAACCGTTGTCTGTTGACTCATAATGACGATGTGAGCTTGTATTTTGTAGGTCTTATTTCATCTTTCTCGTAAATTATTTTGATTTACAAGTGTTGGTACATGAAACATTGGAAATTCTTTTTCTGCAGCGCTGTCTTAGGGTCTTTTCCATCTCCCCAAGGCTGTGACTCAGTTAGACGCAGGTTCACCAGTGGCAGACTCCCTCCAAAACCCGTGCTCACTCTGTCTCCGTTTTCCAGTTAATCTTCCACCAAACGCCAGCCCCCCACCCTTCCATTGCTACCGTCTCCACTCTTAGACCTTAGCTTTGAATTTCTTAAATCATGCTGTCACACTTCAGCTCCAAGGAAAAGTACATCCTCAAAATTCTAATTTTTATTAATCAAAAGTTACTAGCTATTGAACGTCTAGTATGTTTCAAGCACGAGTGAGCACTTTCTATATATTATTTTATATCCTTATAATAACCTTCAGGGAATTGAATCACATTATGGATGAAGAAAAGAACTCCAAAAACAGTAACTATCTGAGCTGGTTTGGGGACCTGTGTACGCTCTTTCCACACTGCCATGCGTAATTCATACCACAGGATCGTGTCTAGCTTCACCAAATAATTATAATTTAATCTTTTCCTAGTTCAGGGTCATCATCAATCTAAAGTCCTGTCATGCTGACCTAGAACTATAAAAATGCTCTCCACGAGTCTCCATGGACCCTTTTCATGAAACCCTTTAATGATTTGAATTCTAAGTCCTTAATTGCAAAGGTTCTTGGCTAAACAGTAAAATTAATTATTTCCGAAGCATCATTTCAATAAGACATAAATCTTGATAAAAGCTCAAAGTCTGCAGAAATCATGAAAACGTCACTTACGTACTTTCACTTTTCAATGACAGGTTGTCGGGAACTGACATTTGATGATGCAAATCTACTTTTTAAGACTAAGGAATTATAGTAGAAAGATCTGAAACAGAAATGATTTTAGAGCCATGCTCAGCAATCCCCGTCCCTCGCCCCAAGTAAAAGAAGTAACATTTTGACAAAAACCAAACTCTTTGAAAAGAATTACCATAATATCTAAATTCAAATACAGCATGGCCAAGAAAATAAGAATTTTTGTCTCACATCAAAAATCTGTTCTGTTTCCATCAGAATATCAGTTCTAAATGACACAAAGAAATCCCAGTCTTTACACACTATTTCATTAAATTCATAGTTAACACTTGGGTATTTTCTGTGTCCCAGATAATTACAAAGCTCTTTATGTACATTTAATCCTCACAAAATTCACACAGAAGAGGTATTATCATCCCCATTGCACAAATGAGAAAAACCAAGTGTATTAGTAAGCTACTGCTGTATAACAAACAAGTCCACATCTTGGTGGCTTAAAACAGCAGCCATTTATTGTTTCTCGTACATCTGTGAGTCAGCTAAGAAGCATTTCTGACCGAGGAGGAGCTGTTTGGTCTTGGGAGGGGGTGGTGGCTCAATCCTGCAGACACCTTGATTTGAGCGATTTGAGCCCCACGAGACTGAGTGTAATTCTCTGACCTCTATAATCATCAGACAATAAATCTGCATTGCTTTACATTTGTGATAGTTTGTTGCAACAGCAAGAGGGAACTAATATCCCCAAATCTCTTTTCAATGGCCCTCTGGTCATGTCACCAAGTCAGGACTCCTCCGAGTTCTTGCTATTTCTAGCCTCCATGACTGAGCCCAGCTGATTCTGAAACATGCAGATGGTTAACTGGTGGAGAAGCTCACCCCCTTCTACCCCAAGTCTGGGAGCCTCCTAACACCAGTCTTGGATGTGGAGGCAGACAGGTGTGCATAGTTTGTAGCAAAACGTAAAGGATTATTGACATCTTGACTGGACCTTCTCATACACAAACCAAGACCTCAGTTTTTGACCTCTGTTCTCTGTGGCCTACTGGATACCAAGAAGGCAGCATGAAGCAAGGTACACCGTGCTGATGTTTCCCATTAAATGACGGTGAAAAAGGAAACAGAGACACAGTTAATTGACATGGCCTCCATCATAACCACTGTAATTGTTCGATGGATTGTGCAAAGTCGAAGCAAATAAATGAAGCATATCAGCTCTTTTTAATCACCTCCGGGCATCGTACCGGCTACCTCCCCAGCTCCCTTTATCAAATCAAACCAAGGAACAGAAGCAACAGTCACCGTGTTTT
The DNA here is from genome assembly GCF_004115265.2 of Rhinolophus ferrumequinum. Classification (NCBI taxonomy): domain Eukaryota; kingdom Metazoa; phylum Chordata; class Mammalia; order Chiroptera; family Rhinolophidae; genus Rhinolophus; species Rhinolophus ferrumequinum. Next base: position 121,542,924 of record NC_046284.1, on the reverse strand, counting down.
ACACGCAGTGTCTCTGTAATCCCCACGGTCCTATCAGGAAGCGGTCATGATCCCCACTTTTCTGATGGGGAAACGGAATCTTCACACTTTGTCTCTATTTAGACCCTACGGCCCCGTCTAAAGCAAATCCCATCCCCCATGGGTTTGAATCAATCACGTTTTTGCCCCAAACGCAGCGTGGGTTGCCAGTTTTCCACACATCTTTCACACCCTCCCCTGACAACAAGCTAACAACAACCTTTGTCTTGTGTTCTCTGGGCTGAAGTAGTTCACCATCTTCCACAATAAAGAAGGACAGCTGTCCTTTCTCCACCTCTGTATAAATCAACAGCACGATGATCTGCTTAAAGCCTATCAAATACGCTTCTGTAGTTTCCCATAATCTGGGCCCCTCCCCCTCTCCTTCCACCCTCCCCACCGGTCACTTACGCAAAGTCTGAACCGGTAATAACCACAGATCAATCAAGTCTGATGAGCCCCCCACGTCTGGAGTCTCACCCACGCGTCCCCATGATTTCTCACGCATTTTATCAGAAACTCACGCAGAGGGTCCGAGCATCTCTGCAAACTAGTTTTGGCTCCTTGACCTCTCCCTGGGGGATGCTAAGTCTGTTGGGGTGCCCCAACATTCACCACCCCACAATCTCCAATTGCATCTTGGGTCGTGACTGGGCACCACTTCGTCATTACCATCCAAGCGTTGATTTGTGAATCCAGCTTGGTCCGTCTCAGGGAAACCTCAGGTCCTGAAAAATCTGGCACAAGAAAAGAAGTCTTGGGGACACACTGGCTTCCTCCTTCTTGAGCTAAGTGACCCTGAGCAAGTCACTCTCTTCCCTTCCTCTGTGTAAGCTGGACAATACTCACCATAGGGTAGGACACATCCCCAGACATACAGGATCTCATATTTTGAATATCACAAACCAGGGTAGAGAACTGTTCAAGCTTTGGAGTGGCTTTTGATTTGCCTTTCTGAGGTGTACGTGAGTTTCTCTAATACCTGCCTTGGATCAAGACTTACCACGCTGCAGGCATACTCAATGTGTTCCTGGAAGAGGCAAAACGTAGGTGAAAAATACGTGCAGGCTGGGATTCTAACAGAACCAGAATTTCAAAGGGCCCAGTGTCTACGTACATGACTGTCGCGTTTCAGCGAGCAGTTCAGTGTCCTCTGAGGCCATAGGACTCTGCGTGGAGTCCCTGGACAGGAAAGTGGAGCACAGGTGTGCTGTGTGGGGACATACGATCCCGGAGAAAGGGTGACTGTTTTTGAACTGAAAACTGAAATCCAACCAACACCCATTTGTCAGAGACCCGAAAGAAAACCACGGAATCGGAGTATTTAATTCATCTAAGTGACAAATTACCTGCGGCTCTAAACCCTGGCGGGAAGCATCCAGGAGCCGAAGCCCCACCAGAAAAAGAAAAATAGAGGCGAATGCTAGAGTGAGCAATTTAGCTCATAAACAGCATTATTCTAAATTTTCAAGCCTAATACTTGGGAATATCATAATGTGCTTGCTCATAATCCCTGAAGGAGAGAAAAATTAGGGATATCCTTCTGGGCCTCTGCAAAGATGGACTGCCTGCCACCCACAGTTGCTACTGCCAAACACACACCGAAATGTAAGCAGCTGACACCAACGTGAGCCAATGGAGATGCAGACGAAATAATTCATCTGAGGTGAACCCCACAACCTAACGTATACACAATATATTAAACAGAAAAACAAATTAAATAGCCACATGACTATTCATCAGACAGGAAAAGTGTGGCCTCTTAGCAAGAAAGACAAAGGGACAAATCCATTGCCTATTTTGAAAAACACCTTTTCAGTAAACTCTTCCAGGCTTTGGAATCATACAGATATATATATTTTTTTAAAAAAAAAAATCTCTTCTCCTGGAAAATTACCATTCTTGAAAGGAAGCTACCTCCTGGAAAGTATACCACTCAAAAAGAAAGAAAAAAAAAATCACATTTACATAAAAAGATGATCACTTCCTTCCTTAAATTCTGCAGCATGTCTGAAGAGGGAGGAGGATTGGCGAAATCAGGGAAGGGCTGCTCTCGAAAAACCCAGCCGCTCGTCAAGCACGGAAACGAAGCCAGATGTTTGCACTTCTCTGAGGGTCTCCTGAGAAAGAAAGGCAATTAGATGTCACCTTTCATTCTTCTGTTCTCAGCGCCATCACCAACAATGGCACACATATTGCAGGTGACACTTTGTCATTGTGACAATACAGCGTGGACAGAATTTTACTCTAGGTTTCCTTGGCAGGGAGGAGAGAATGCCAAGCGTATAAAATAAACCCAATTAACCACATTAGCTGGAAATCTGAGTTCAGGCACTATAATTACCGGGCATGTTTAAGCCAGTTACAGGTAGCAGGCAACGGGAAGCTTTGCGGTGCAGACCTTCTGCAGGGTGGTGACAACACGGTACCACAGTAGTGCCAGGGAACAACAGCCCCACTGGCACTGGGGAAGGTGACGTAACATGGGTGTCTCCTCAACCCCTGCGTCAGGGACCCCAACATCCCGTCAGGGACACGCAGTTCTCTCTCGCTCCACTCGTAAGCACCAGAGCACCTTCTCCTTCTGTGAAATGATGGGGCGAGGCCAGACGGGCCCCTGGGACCCCCCAAGTCCATGATGGTCAAACCCTAAGGAATGCCGAGTATTTCCCACTGCAAGGTGCGTGTCTGTAGGCCACTGGGTGTGGGAGAAGGAAGCTGAGACATCTGTGAAGGGACGTGCCAATTTCCACACTTCTGTCTGCCTGTCCGCTTTTTCATCACATCCACGTGGGGCGAAACAAGGGTGGGAGTTTGGCAAAACGACTTCACTAAATTATTGTGAATGCCCTCTCGAAACCATAACTGCAAAAACCATTCGCTACGCTTGTACCATGTTATTCAGAGGGAGAGAACAAAGGGGATTTATTTCATTTTTAATAAAGAGATGAATGTCCTTAATTCGCTCTCTGTGTGACACATTCATTATGGCAACACAATGTGATTCTTAGGCTCCTGCTAAAAATTCGCCCCCGTCTTGGCTCTCCAGTCCAGAGTCCCTGGTGTTAATGAAAACTCAGTGGCCTCGTCAGGTCTTACCATAGTTTGCCCTTTTTTTTATTATTTTTAATTGAGGTTAAACTCAAATAACATGAAATTAATCACTGTAAAATGCACAACTAACGCCATGGCACATTCACAGTGTTCTGCAACCACTACCGCTGTCCAGTTCCAGAATATTTTCATCCCCAAAAAGGACACCCCTGATTCCTCCCTCCCCACAGCCCCTGGCAGCCACTAATTTGCTTTCTCTCCCTAGGGATTGGCCTCTTCTGGACATTTCAGGGACATAGTAATAGAATCACACAACATGAGAAGTCTTGTGTCCAGTTTCTATTACTTAGCATGTTTGTAAGGTCCATGCAGAGTGTAGCATGGACCAGTCCTTCTGTTCTTATTATGATGAAACAATGTTCCACTTCCTTTAGTTTCTAATCTTCCAAATTGTGTATGCCAATACCACCCTATTTGCACATATAGTTCTTCTTTTAACACTCGAATTCATCAGTGGCTTTTCTGCCCAGAACAATGGCAATATATAAAAGGTTTCAGAGAATTAGGATCCCAAATCTCAGAACGTTGAGAATCAGACAAAAAAAAGAAAACACTGCAGAGATGGAAAACTACATGTCATCAACCATTTCAGGCTGCAAAGAGTGTGTTATGGGTTTCTTTTTTTTTTTTCCTTTAGCTTCTAAAAATTGAAATGCGTGTTTTCAAGACAGTGCTGAGCCGTCCCACTTAATGTACACGCACCTCCCACAAGCCTCTCCTGTTGTCCTCGCAAACGGTGCTGGTGTTAATATTGAAATTCTCCACCGCCACCCTCACCTCCCTTTGTAAATTGATTATCAGCAGATGCAGGCAACGCAGACCAAGCATATTGGAAATTGCGCACCTTAAATCTGATCATGGGAAGGACCTTCTAAATAAACCAAACTACCATGTCTACACATAGGACATGGCATCTTTCCGGAATCTACAGCTTATAGACCTCTCCGGAAAAAGGAAACCCTCAGACAGGAGGGGGCAGTGGCTGCATGAGACAGATCCAAGGTGATTTATATCCACTGTGGGCCTGTGCTAATCCTGGGTGGATAGAAACAGCGTTTAAGTACAGTGCATGCACTTGGGGGTGAAACAGAGACCCATGTACAAATACGTTACGTGCACGACCCTTGGAGGCAGATGCTGTTAGCACTCCCATTTTGCAGACGAAGAAACTGAGGCACAGGGTCAGTTAATCAGGTCAGGGTCACAGAGTGGCTGAGCCAGGATCGGAAGGCAGACAGTCTGGCGCCTCGGCCACATTCTTACCACACTTTCTCCGTTCTGCCCTCCCCTGAAATGCACCTGCTGTATCCAAGGTCTAGGAACGTGTATTAGCGAGGCTGTCCCTGCACCTTCCGATAGAGACAAGTGTTGGTATTGCAGGGGTGAGCAATGCAGTTACAACATGTTCACTGCTTGAGAGAGAAGGACAAGTAGACACAGGCACAGTGACACTGCAGCAAAAGGAACAGGCACAACCATGGGACTAGTGATGGCTGCACCTCTCGGTAACTGCCCTGGGATTTCGTACAGAGACACGTGGATGACATCAACCCTGTCACGGTGTTTGCATATGCAGACATTTTCCAATGTGATAAAAGCCTCAGAAATCCCACCTACTACATCGACTTTAGCACACAGAGAGCTGATGCAAGTTGCATCGAGTGATACCCTCCACAGTTCCTGCAGCTGGTGCACCAATTCCCTCAAGTCTTTGATCTGCCCCCAAGGGTTTTGAGGGTTGAAGTCTCTGAGGCTGCCCATCGCTCTGGAGACCTTATTAGACCCCGACAAACTCCGATGCCCTAAAAAGCAAGACACAGCCCCAAACTCTGAAACGCTGCAGTAGTGGGGAGGGTTTCTAATTAATGCATGAAAGCGGCATTGTTAGCTGGGTGTGAGGCTCATGGTTTCTCACCAAATACCTTCTCAAGAAATTCGACAACAGTGCAAGCAATGCTTAACACTACATAATCCCATATGTCATTCACGGTACCTGCCATTCAAGATCAAAATGAGAGCACCTGAAATGCACATCCAGCACGACTTCAGAAAATATGCATGTTTTAAAATTGTGCCCCTGTTGGCTTGCAAGTCTGGCCTTAGCATCTTGTTCTCAGGGGAGTGTTCGTTTGAGTCCCCCAGGGAGCAGATCCTAAGACGAAGAGTTGGGTGTACAGAGTTTAATCAAAAGACGGTTCCAGGAAGGACAGCTGAGGAAGTGGAGAAAGAGAGTTAGAGGAGATAAGCCAAGGAGGACGTGTTCACAAATGGTTACTGAAGCCAGCCACGGCGGGGAGGGGTTCAGCCAATTCTGGGGAAGTCCCTCCAAGGGAAGGTGTGCTTTAGAAACATCACCCTGCCCCAGGACAGGAAGCTAAAGCATCTGACCTCCGATTCCATCCAGCCGGCCCTCAGCGGAGAAGAAGGGAGACAGAGCAGCTTGACTGAGCAGCTGTCAGCCAGCGGAGAACGGTCCACGCCATCGGCCGGTGACCTCGGGATGCTGGGTCCTGCACCTGCACACTGGGGTTTACGACACCGTGAGGGCGTGTTCTCTGACACAGCTCTTTGGAAAGGCCTCTTGGTTTGGAAAGGCCTTTTGTTTTCAGGTGACCATGCCTTGGATGCAGAAAGCATGCCGTCGTTATTCCGTTACACGAACGCGTGGCTGGATGAACGAACGGCTCCCTCAAGTTTCCGTCAAGTGAATGGTGCCCCGTGTGCCAACACTCCAACAGGTGTTCACTGTGCATTCAGAACTCGGAAAGAAGCAATGGAAGAGTTCCCCAACCCCTTTCAGTCCTGTCCTTTTCAGATTCGACAGCACATTAAATGGGCTATTAAAGTGAACGTTTTAAAAAGAACCACTGAAGGATACTGAGTATCTCCTGTGATCCCTTTATGTCTCCTTAACTCCTTTTGAAGAACCTGTTTTATGTTCTCTATGGAAAGAGAACCAGGCAGCAAAATTTCCCGAGGGTCCCCTTAGAGGGTAGATAGGCCTGAAGCCCAGGCAGTCTGTATTTTAGTCACAATGGTATGATTTTCAGATTGTCCTGGGATTTTGCATAATCCCATTGATAGTTTGAAAAGTCAAATATTTACGATAGACACTGCCCAAGTCCACAGACAGGATTTACAAAGGTGAGAGAAGCGGTGGTGGTCACTTGCGATACTCATTCAAGACTGTCACTGTCCAATACAAATATATTGAAAGCCACAAACATGACCTGCATATGTGATTTTAAGTTTTCCAGCAGCTCCGTGAAAAAAAAAAAAAAAAGAAAAACAGGTGAAGTTGCCTTGAAGAGCATGTTTTATATACACGCAGATACCCAAATCATTCCAAGGTGTAAATATTTTAGAAATTATGGAGCTACTTCACGTTAGGTTGTTTTGTACTAAGTCCTTGAAAGCCGGAGTGTATTTTGCAATGACAGCACATCTCAATTCAGACGAGACACGTTTTCAGTGCCGATGGCCGCGCGTGGTGAGCGGCTGCCATACTGGATCGTATAATTGTACCTAACTTGTGGTGGCCGGCCGTGGGTGGCGCAGTCGAAATCGGTGAATAAGTTTTGGTATACAGAAGGGAATATCCATGGCTGCGGCACCAGGTGAAATTTTCTTTCTGGTATGTGCTACACCTACGTCCCATCCTAATGGAGTCCATATTTGTGACTCTCCGTCATGTGGTGGAGGAACTGTGGTTTAGAATATTCTGGAAAACTCAGTTTAGATGGAGTCCAAAGAATAAGAGAGGAAGCTTTGGGAGTACAAAATACTTCAATCCTTGGAATAATACTAAGGTATCCAGCCGGGCCTTTCTGGAACCACCTGTCCCCAACACAATGCCACACTAGGAATAAGAAATGTTCCTATTTGCCAGTTACATTTTTGTCCTTTCCTCCCCTAATTGAAGTAGGAGCTTGCTTTGGCTTCCTATGGCTGCTGTCACACATTACATATTTATTGGCTTCAATCAACTTGACTATCTTAGCGTTCTGTTCTGGAGGGCAGAAGATCGAAATGGGTCTCCCCGGGCTAAAACCCAAGGATCGGCAAGGGATTCATTTATTCTGGAGGCTCCGCGGGGAAATCTGTTTCCAGCCTTTTCCAGCTTCTAGAGTCTGCCTGCCTCCCTGGGTTTACCGCCCCTTTCATCCTCAAGGACAGCAACGAATGGGGGTGACTCTTTCTCACATCTCTCTCATTCTTCTGCCTTCCTCCTCTTCATTTATAAAGACCCTGGAGTTTCCACTGGGCCCCTCTGGATAATCCAAGACCCTCTCCCTATTCTTACTGAAACCTTTATTCCCTCTCTGCCATGGAAAGTGACGTATTCATAGGTTCTGGGGATTCAGACACAGCTGTTTGGGGGCGGGGCGTGGTTTTCCCCACCTCACCCTCCTTCTATTATAATTCTGTTTTGTTGTTAATCTGATTGTGCTTTGAGAGCCTACATTCTGAAACAAAAAGCTCAACGGGCGCAGGAAATGTTTCCTTCCAGAGCAGGGTACACTTTTCATTTACTGGGACCTCTTGCAGCCTATTCGTGTTTCATTCTCCTCAGAGTTTTCAGAGCGATTGTGCTGAACCGAAGTGATTTCTTGTGAGTCTAAAACATTCTAAAGTTTTAGTTTTAAAATTTGTAGCTGAGTTTCTGTTCCAGACCTCCATCTAGACACGCACATCTTCAGCGTTCCCGTTGAAAATATTTCCTACCACGTCTGTATAAATTCTCTCTCATTCAGAGACTTGCAGAGGCTGCCTCAGAAGACAGGCTTGTTCTTCCCATGAGAAAAATGAAAGAAGAGAAGCCAAGGAAACATTGTAACACTTTGATTCACTTGTGAACGTGTCAAGTTGGGGAGCAAAACAACATGCTTGATACCAAATATTCTGACCGTTTAGCAGCATGTTCTCCAGAGCTTGCACGATCAGAAAGGCACATTACCTTTTAAAATTAGGAGTCTGGGAATGAGCCGTTGAATGTTAAGTGTGTCATTTTTTTTCTTTTCGAGGCAAAATCATTTAATTGCCATTTTGGGGGTGCTTCCCATTCGATACCTCCATCTTGGCCGATACGCAATATGCAAACAATTGAACTGATTTACACAAAGCTCGCAAGTAAAAACAGATACACATCTGAGCGCATTAAATTGACTTAGCTCAAAACAAACCACCTTTCCCACCGTGGGGGGTTAGAAGTAAATTACTAACCGGAAGTCCAACAGGAACTCAAATGTGCTTTCAAAACAAGGAGCCATGGTGATGGGAAGAAACATTTTTCTTCCTTAACATTTGTGTTTTTGACTTTTTCATGCTACTTACGTTGCACCACGGAATGCAAGATAGTATGTGATTAATAAAATATTAATAAACAGTAAGCTAAATTCAACCATTCCTGAAAGTTGTTGTTTCGTGATTTAATGTGTGCTGTACAGATGGCACCCTTGGAAAAGTGTGTTTTACAAAAGAACAAGACAAACAAATGAGAAACAAAGACTCATAGACACAGACAATAGTTTAGTGGTTACCAGAGGGTAAGGGGGGTGGGGGGTGGGAGATGAGGGTAAGGGGATCAAATATATGGTGATGGAAGGAGAACTGACTCTGGGTGGTGAACACACAATGGGATTTATAGATGATGTAATACAGAACTGTACACCTGAAATCTATGTAACTTTACCAACAATTGTCACCCCAATAAAGTTTAATTAAAATTTTAAAAAAAAAGAAAGAAAAGTGTGTTTTAAATACCACAGAAAGAAAATTCATTCGATCCACAGGTACTTAACTTAGCTCTGGGACTGTTCACAGAGTCAGGGAAGCTGTTTCCTATGAAAGCGCTGACGCGTGCAGACGGAGAAGGAGTGGAGGGCAGGATGAAACAGAGCCCCCGCTGACCTGCAGTGTCTACAGGAAGGGGCACCCCTGTTTGTGATCTGTCTTTGGAGGGTGGGGCCTCCTTGTCTCTGCCACAAAGGACTGCAGCGTTAGCTGTGTATCCATCTGTGTCTCACACAGACTGTTTCAGAGACGAGGAGGACCAGGGAAGTTCCACTCGAGGAGAAGAGCACCTCACAGACTCGCTCAATTCTTTTGATGAACATGTGTGAGAGCCCCCTGTGCAGTCAGCACCGTTTTGGGGAGGGGGGACCCAGCAGTTACCAAGACGGATGAGAACCTCAGCTATGTGGAGCTCATACGACAGAAGAGAAGAATTGCCCTGGCTGTGTGTGTGGGGGTGGGGGGTGGGGGGGGAGGGAAGGAGAGGGAGAGAGAGAGGGAGAGAGATCACCAAATTTGCTCTCCAAATGAAACTAGTCCTGGATGATGAGAAAAAGTCCATTAGGTCCCAGTGGATGGACTTGGGGTCCCATTAGAGGACAGACGTGGGTTTCAGTCAGAGGAAGCAGTGGGGTATCTATAGTTCCTCATTGCTCTTGGGAGGGCACTGCTCATAGTCCAAGAATCTGTCCTGTACTGAGTATTCCCACCAGGTTTCACCTTTTCTAATTGCTGACCACCCTAAGAAGCCTCTGCAAATCAGATGTACGTCAACGTACCAAAGCTTCCCTGAAAAGCACAATACCCCTACCCCTCAAACGTGCTGTCAGTGCTGTGGGATCCCCATCGTTTTCTGGCTCAAGAGCAAACAGAAATGTACCTAGTGCCTTCTTTGAACTACATAAGTACTCCGGGCACGGTACGTTCAGCAGTGATGAAGGAAACCATGTTCCTGCCTTCATGGAGGTCCCACTGAAGTTGGAGGAGAAGTGGGTAAAGGTAGAGGTGGAGAAGGTGGTGGTGATGGTGGAGAAGGTGGTGATGGTGGTGATGGTGGTGATGGTGGTGGAGGTGCAGGCAGAGCTAGACATGGTGGTGATGGTCATTGTGGTGGTGTTCACAGTGAATGGGGAGGTGGGCAACAAATAAACAAATTAAAGTGCTGGAAGGCAACAGCCACCACTGAGAGCTAAGCAGTAAGTGGAACATACACAACGGGAATCAATGGACCTGGGTAGCTACTTTGGATGCATGGTCAGGAAAGACATCTGAGAAGCAGTGACATTCATCAAGTTCTCAAAGCTGAGTGGCCTGACGACAGGCTCCCTGTGCTGCATATTCATGATTCAGGTCGACTGAGCAGGTTGAAAGGTTCAAGTACACTAGCAATATAGATGTTCAGAGAGCAAGTTTATGGCCAGAACATGAACGTGCTAGCTGTCCTATATAATCTTATTCAGATTTTCTATAAACATTGGGGGATTTCTCGTGAGAACTTTTTTTATCACATCACCTAAACTCTTTGGAGAGGAAAAGATTCAGATTGATGGTTAGATTTGTTTTAAGGTTTTCTGTGTGTCTCTCTATCCAAATGTCTCTTCTGAGGCCTCACAAAAGTATTTCTGTTCCTATCAATTTACTTGATAGGAAGCCTACTTCACTTCTTCTGATATCTTTGTATTCTTCGGACTATTTCCATACGAAGGTGCCTGAAGCTGCAACGACCTTGGCTGTACCCAGATCCCACTCTGCCTCTCCCGCTTCCCTCGTTTCCTCCTTACTGCTCTCCATCAATAAATCACTTACCCATGACGCATCCTCCCAGGCTGTATTTTAGGAAACCTAACACACACTCTGAGACCGAAGGTCTATTAAACATCAAAAGGGCGTGGAACTGTAGAAATCGGTGGTGCTATGGGGGAACGTATTCTGAAACAGGGAGTCTTCTCATCCTCTCTTCCGAGGAAGCCTGGAAGAAGCCAGTTAGTCATGAGACCTGCTCTAATCACGGATCCATAGTCTTCAAAAGGCCACATCTGCCATCTTCATTTTCGTGGGCTGCACTTAACTCGGCAACTAAGTCAGAGACAAAGGCTAGCAGACACCGCAGGGGAGCAGTGCTGAGTATCCGGGCACCAGCTGCGAGGGACCAGTTTTCCTAAGAGGTTTCCCTGGATACTGGACGTGCAATGTCAACACCAGGAAATACGCACCCAAACCAGGACGAGTTGGGTCACCTAGCACCGGTGTGCAGCCACCTCTTGTGAATGCCTAAGGTTTTGTCAACCTCGTGTTTAAACCGCTCTGTAGTAGCTCCCTGGGGCCCACAAACTGGGTAGCTCTAAACGACATAAATGTATCGTCTTAGCTTTGGAACCAGGAGGTATGAAATCAAGGTGCCGCTCCTACTATGGCTCTGTCTGAGGCTGGGAGGGAAGGGGGTCTTCCATGTCTCTCTCCTTGGCTTGTCGTCTTTCTCCCTGTGTCACCACATACTCTTTCTTCTGTCCATCAGTGGGCCGTTACCTCCCCTTTTTATAAGGACACCAGTCATACTGGGTTACAGCCCACCCTAACGACTTCATTAAATCGGGTTACTTCTGTAAAGACCCTATTTCCAAATAAGGTCACATCCTGAGGCACCAGAAAAATGGACGTAAACATATGAATTTACATCCATATGGGAGGGAGGGGGAACAATTCAACACAAAACAACGTAGAAAACCAAGGACGAACAGGCACAAAAGCAGTGTGCTCACATAAGTCCATCATACAAGCTACCAAAGTTCTTTTTGGACAGAAACCACTCAACAGGAAGCTAACGGGGGAGTTCGATTGCATCATTGAACAGCAGACATTGGGGCAAATCTTATTTGGGACACACCTGTCCAACATCACGAAGACCATTCCACTCGGTGTGTCACCTCAATCAGCTCGCAGGAATCCAGAGGAAGAGCTAACAGTCCTAAGTATTCCCTGCAAAGTACCCAGACCATGGGACATACGGTTACATTAAAAATCAACTCAGTCCATTCCATGGATCAAGCTCCTTCCAGAGGTATCCACAACACAGCAGACTGGGGTGCATTACGTGGGAACAAACATCTTCAGTTTGGTAGAAAGGCAATAACTGAAGAGCCCAGAGAACCAAGGAAAACACACCTGCTGCTTGAGGGAGATCTGCAATCACGGAGCACTTGGCTTATTCACACTTTCTGTGGAAGTGCTTTGAATTATAATCGAGGAGAGTGTGGACTCAGTCCTGCCTTTGATGTTTAATATTAAATAGCTTCCCTGTACGTATTAAATCTTCTTCCCTGTACGTGAGATTTCCTCGTTCGTAAAATAAAAGAGAGAGTAACAAATCTAGGTTTATCTTTATTTCTAGGATACTGTGGTGAGAAAGGCAAGGGCCAATTTTATACAGACGTAAACATTTTTTGAAGGAAAATTAATCCTTCCAGCTCAGTAGAGTACCACAGAGTAAACGTTTCCTTTAATAGATGCTGACACACTGGTGGCCTACACCACGCATTCATCATGAAACAATGAGACATTCATCCCCAATTCATGAACAGGACTTCACTGATTAAGTCTACATTCGAGTGGCTCAAAGATTTTTTTAAATTTTTTTTTTTTTAAACAAAGCAAGCCTATTAAATGCACCAGGACTATAATAAAATAACGAATTGCCAATTACGGAATGTCATACGCTATGTCCGTTAAACGTGTGCTAGGAGCCGAAAACACAACCATCTATTACACTCACCCTGTATTAGGTACCCGTCAACACCCGTGGGCAGTAGGTAATTACCTGCTTTTTACTGGCACTAAAAAAACTAGCTGTCATTCAGATTGACGGGGCAGCCCATTTATTCTCGCGCTCTGCTTCTGCGTCAAATCGCATTATATCCAGACAGAACCTAAGAATATACAGCCGTTTTTCCATTAGGCAAAACGCTAATCAGAAAAATTAAAGTTTAAACACCTCTCGCAGAATTCAACTAAATGCCATGTTGAGGATTTTGTGTGTCCCCCAAACAGAGCACTAAATGAATCACAAATGCCAATTCTGCACCATAGGTTTTTCCCTTATCCTTTTTTTTTTTTTTTTTTTTGGTCTCCTTCTATTACAGGTTTTAAAAATACTTGGTCCACTCGATGCGAAAGATTCACTCAGGCGAATCTAGCAGTAAACATCTTTCAACAGAGACAACAGAAATAGAAACCCCACCTTATTTTAGTAATAGGGTTCACTGATTATTGTCTGCTAAATGCCCCCATGAATTGTTTCAGACCACGTATGAAGGAAACAGACCACCAACAGAGATGTAAAGGTTCTGAGAAGATGAGGGCTTGTCTGCAGACAATTCAGTTATTGGTATAGATGTCAATCAAATGTCTGTACCTGCAACGCCCAGCTACCCGGGAGGAAGCTGAATGTGGGAAAATACGGGCTGTGTTCACATGCCCCAGGTGAAGGGGGAAGCTGTACCATTCTGGTGAATTTAACCCATCTAGATGCCAATCACATATTCCAAATGAATAAAAGAAGTACCTCCTCTCTTCTTATCAGATATATTGATTGCCTTTGTGTGGGCAAGTTCCCCACCACGCCTCCTCAGCTGGATTAAATAAATATTCAAGTATCATAGACTCCAGTTCCGTCTGGCAGACGGAAGCAATAATCGTGTTTCTCTCCAGAACACTAGAATACTCTTGCCTCTGAGAAATGACACTTATCTGGATATTGACACTTAAATATCAAATTCTAAGAACAACCTCTCTTTTCATACCTCTTATGACTCAAAGACTTGCAGGAAGAGAAACCCAGGGAAGAGAAGAAAGATCCATTGTTGTAAATGTCTTTCTTACGCTTACCGGCAACAACTATTATCTAGTCTTTGAGGAAATTCAAATGGTTCTTTCAACATTTAAATGTGTCTAGACATGATTTTTATCCACTGTACCTTCCACTTCCACCCCCCCACACACACACAAATGAGCACTCTTCCATACACTTTTGATTTTGAATAATTGTGTCTGCTGGGGTTCAGTCACATATAACAGGCACCATTCTATTTTCTACAGAAAATAATAAACACAGAACCTGTGTTTAGAAATCAATGGTTAGGTCTCTAGGAAGGGATCCCGGATGGACATGACAAAAACAGCCCTCCAGGTAATGGCTGGTTCTGCCACAGGTGGGGGACCAGGCGTCCGCCTCTACCACTTAACCCACAACCCCACTGAACCTCCCGACTGCCCTGGAATGATCACTTTTGTCCCCCCCGACTCAGTTCCTACTGTAAGTCTTAAGAGAATGCATCTGATTGGTGGACCTAGGTCACATGCCTAAAACTAGCTGCAAGGGAGTCTGAGAAAGGTACTGTTTAGGCCTTTAGCGTCTGCAGTCTAAGACGCCACACTTGAAGGCTATGGGTATAGATGCTGAGTCAGTGAACTAACCTTAGCTTCCCACACAAGTACACTGGATGCAGGTGTATTGTCTACATATACGTTTGTTATCTTCTCAAAAGCCACTGTGGCTAAGTTAACCATTGTTCTGGAACTTGGGATAATGTTAATCCGTTTGCCTTTCAAATTGTATTATGTATCAGCAGGCAGGGTTGGTTATAAAGCTAAGTCCGGACACAACTGTATATTTATTTGAACTCCTGTCTGTTTGGGTACTCTTTCAGAGGACACTGTCTAAATTCACCTTGACTTAGGAAAGAATATGAAGCCATTAAAAAAAAAAAAATAAAGCCTACAGACCAAAAATTTTCTGTGAACTACATCTCTTGGACTTACTGATTTCAATATGGCAGGGAAGCCTGTGGTCCCAGGACCGAGAAAGGACCACAGCGTGGAAAGCTTTCCTGTGCAGTTACCATGGAAGGGTTAGATTTCCCTATAAGCACCCAGCAGTAGGGTTTGCGGTAGAATGGGGATACAGTCACAGAAGGTAACTGATGAGTGGTATGGATGTAGCCAGTTCAATATGTAATACCCACAGGCATTTATCAGGGAGCTCACACAACCCTAACTAACAGGCACGTCCTAATGGCAGAAATACAATGACTGCACTTGTTAGTTACTCATCTGACCCTTCACTGTGCATTAAAAATGCCCTTGATTTAAAAAATAAATACAGAGGCTGTTAAAATAAGGGTTCTCGAGCCTCGCTTCCCCAAATCCTGGGCTTAGGCTCAAAAACCTGACCCCATTCTCCAAGAGATGATGACACAGGTGGCCCAAATATATACTGTGGAGAAACTTGACAACGTGGTGGGGAGCGTGGAGAGTGGGTGGGGTGATAATTAAGGTGAATGCAAAGGAAAGTGAAACCCTGTCCAGCGCCTGAATTTACTCTAGGTCAGAAATGCATTGAGCTGACTACAGCAAAAGGGGCATCTTCTGAAGCTGGCTTAGAGTCTTAGATTTCAATCTCAAAGCTACCGGGGTGGTCTGTTGGAGAACCTCCAACCTCCTCCCACTCCCCCTTATAAAATGCAAGCACACGTGATTTTCAGTTATGACTTTGGGTTCATTGCACTGCTCTCCTTGCCCGGGCATCTGCTTTGCATAGTTCAAGTTTCAAGAAGAGAGCACAGTTAACATCTGTTGTGCAAATGAGAGAATCAGTCAGGCTTCTCTCTGATTCTGCCCGTCTTCAATTATCATGAACGATATGAAATTCTCACCATTGAAGTACCGTCTGTGGCATCTGATAGAGAGCCTTTACCCACTTTTCATGACCTGTCTTGATGGGATAAGTTGCACACCTTTCAACAGGAAGAACGTTCCAGTTTTTAATTAAGAGTACATCAGAAATCCTTCATATCAGCAATCACAAATAGCAACGCAGACCTACTTCCCATAGCAGTGATAGCTGGTTGTGGGCATAGACGAAAGGGTTTTCATGCAGCAATCCTTACGTGTCACGTTAAAGATCGAGAGATCCTTTGCATATAATCACTCATGGCAACGCACAGCTTGTCCAAGCTGTTGCTCAGAAGTCGGGTTCTTTGTTCGGTCACAGCCTTTTCTCTTGTCAGCACGGCTTGTGAAGCAGGACTGACAGTAATGAACGGTGTGAGGATGTTGAAAATAATTTCCAGTGGTCAGTTTCACGGCGCCAAGCGTCTACTGAGTATCCTACTAGATGGAATAAAGACTTTCCTAAACGAAAACTTAGGGGCATGTAACACTTACCCTCAATCATTGGAGATGGTCTACGTCCATTGCTAGTGGCCTGGGACCATGCAAACCGCAAGGTCACCATTCTGTAGGGCATGAAGGAAGCAGCTGATGGCCAGGGGGGATAACACCTGCGTGTCACCTTGCTGTGACAAGGCTTGATGCTCGCATGCAAGCACGATCATCTTTGTGGGTTGGACAGGATGGCACTGAATTTTGTTGTTGAAGTCTCTCTCTCTCTGCCATTCGGCACGTGTTCTGGAACTGTGCATGTGACAGAAAACATAACATACACACACGTCCAGTCTGACGCAAGAGTGACCGTTCGGGATTCAGAAGACGTGGGTGTGGGTCGAACTCTGCTTCCCCCTGTTTCACGTGGGGCAACTCATTTCTTGCCTCCAGCTCTCAGTTTCCTCATCGGAGACAGATAACTTGGGTTTCGATTCGGATGATGAGGGAATCTTTAAGGTGCTCTGTTTCCGTGTCTCCGTCATTTAAAATACTGTCCCGCCTGAAATTTAAGATTGTCCAAAAGGCTGCCTTTCCAATCACATGGCGTTAGTTACAAAAATAAAAAATAAGAAAATAAAAAATATATAAAAAGAAAAGAAAAAAAACAGAGACAATGGAACATATTTTGACGTAACTATTTCTTTACTTTTCATTTCCCAAGCCGCTTGGCACCAAATCACCTGTCTTATCCTAAATCTGTCTGGTATCAAGCATTCTGAAAGTCTATAACTTTTTAAAAAGAGATTTCTATATTGACATGGACCTTTAAAAAGTAACTGTAGAATAGAAGTCTATTCTAATTCATGAGGCCATAGAGAAAAATGGGAAATAATAACACAGGAGTTTGCCTGCTGCCACACGGCTAGAATTACAGTCTGGCCCTGCCATTCACTGTACGCATCCATCCATCCATCCATCCATCCCTTCATTCATTTAACTGATATAAACTGACCACCAAGCACTGGGCACTGCTATGTTCTTTTGCACACAGCTGTGGGCTCTTCCCTCACAACGCTGACATCTTAGCACAGGAAAACGGTGATAAATAAACCAACAGCCCGGAGCCCACTGGTGGAAAATGAGACCTCACATGGCTTTTTGGATTCGAACCTGCCAGAAACACGATTTGCTTTCAGGTGGCCTCTCTGCCAGCTGCCAGCTTGGTCCAAATGTCCGGGCTTTCCTCAGTCGTCAGCGAGTCCACACAATATGTGTACTTCTGTGGTCAGTGATCCAGAGTCAGTGGGCCGTTTAGAGCTCACGGAAGCAAACACGACTGCCTATTACAAATGCTCCCTGACGTAAGAGAGCAAATACAAGTTTCAATAGCGGACAGCCTCCGACTGGTCCAAGTGTGACAAGGCTCACTTCTGTGCATCTGGAAAGTGGGAAGGAAATCGCGTAAGCAGAGGGCAGTGTGCTTAAGTCAGACTCTGCTTCAAAAACCTCTGTCGTCACCTGAATGGTAATTAATTATCCTCTGATCCAATGGCTTGTATCCCAGAGGTGCCCAACTCTGTGTTTGCAAAGCTACCCGCTGCTGAATGGGAAGAAATGTTAGCGTTGGGCGATTTCCGTTTAGTTTCCGATGAATCCGCTCCAACTAGAAGAGGGTGATTGCTTAGTCCGGGGACTGCTCCCTCCCTCACGTGGAAGACGGTACAAGGCGTTTTGTGCAGGGACTGGGGCGCCTTGCTTGTTGCCATTTATTGTTATTTTCAGCAAACTGCTACCCTCTGCCACTTACAAGTCCCCGCAAAAGAGAATTTCCTGATGACGCTACCTAGTTGTCCCTAAGTTAGCCCTCAGGAAATGGATTTTCTACAAAGAAACCAAGAAGGAACTTGAGACAAGGAACGCCAGCGTGTACACACACACACACACACACACACACACACTCACACTCACACACACACTCACACACACACCGCAAAGCATGCAGCTGTCAGAGGACCTAACTCTGGTTAGCCAATCTCAGGTTAAAAGCAACGGCTCTCCAATGAAGCCTCACACAACGCTAGCTCCCACTCCAAGTTTTCTGAGTTTGCACAAAGTCTCCTTCAAAGAGCGATTTGCATCCACTGCTGGGAACGAGGAATATCGCCGTTAACGTAAATTGTGCCACAAGACATCAGGTCACAGTCTGGTGTGTAAATAATTTATAAAAAAAAAAATAGAGAAACTCATGGGGATTTTATTGTTTTATCCATGAGGCTGGGTGACCACAAATGTTGGGAGGACAAAGTGCTACCCCACTCCCCTTCCTTTAGGAGGACATGGAATGGTTAGTGGTCGCCTGTGAATGTCACAGCTGTCTTTGACGTTAGGGAGAACCACAGGAAAGTGATGCAATGCAAGCATTTAGCCCACACAACCCACGACCGCATGTGCTTTAATCTAATAAAAACAACACCCAGGGTCCACGTCAAAGCCTGTTTGACGGTCGGGTTTAACCCGTCCTTCTGATAGGTGCTGGACATACGATGGCTAACACAACACCCACTGTCCCCACCCTCATAGAGCCCCGAGTCTCCTCAGGAAGACACACAATAAATACTGTTACTTTCTAAATCACAACCTGTGACAACGCATAAGAAGGAAGTAGGTCAACAATGTATATTCTGATGGCACAGTTTTACATCTACTAAAAAACAGTTTGAGGCGGGTGCAAACTCCAATACGTTCAGTGCCTCCTGGAGCAGAACTGCTTTGAAGGTTATCTCTGGAGGGGTGGTATCAAAACAAATGAAGTCATTTGCCCCGCCTCTTCTCCTTCTACCTACAACTGATAAGGGATTATCCAGCTGCTTATTGTTTATACCAACCCAGAGGTCAAATCTAGGCTACCACCAGTTTCTGAAAATCAAGGTTTATTAAAATATGGCCAGGTCCATTCAACTTGTAACCTCTTAGGTTCAGTTATGGGGGCGTGCAATTAAACCGACAAAAGACAGGTTACCAGAAGAAAAGGCGTGAAGGTTTTATTGATGTAACTCGGGCGCTTCACAAAAAAAAACAAAAAAAAAAAACTCAGAGAAGCAGTTTGACTCACGGGTTCATGTACCATTTTAACAAAGTGTGATAAACTATGGTAAAACGACTAGGAAATATATGGAGGAAACTAACAGAAGATAAGGGTTATTTTCGCAAGGTCTATTTATGCAGACTCTTCTTGGCATTATTGCCTCGTCTCTCATGATGACAGTTCTCTACCTTGCTCAAGTATAAGGAGGTCTCTTTTCTCATAAGAAATTTGTGCCCTGTTTTTAAGCAGATACGGGGAGGGCAGTGAACTCTTCCTGTGCCAGCCGTTTGTCAGTTGCCTTCAGCTCAGAATAATCCATTGGCCAAAGTGGTGAATTCTGATCCCTTTCCGTTTACCTATTGCTTGTGTTGTTTTCATGCTTCATCAGCAGCGAAAAGTTAAGACAGAGAGACCAGACAGGCTACAAAACCCAAAGCATCTACTCTCTGGTGCTTTACAGAAGAAAAAAAAAATTGCCAACCCCTACGTAGATATAGCAGTATCACTGCAGAAAAACAAAGAAAAGAAAGCACATAACTATATATCAGCTACACCGTGGGTAAGGTAATATTCCAAAACAGAACAGATGGAACGCAACAAAAAGCTTTATTTACACTTCTCTTGAAGCCTGCTGTCTCCTTTCCAGGCATGTGTGAGATGACTCTGATTATTTAAATTTTTCCATGATTTGAAGTTCAAGTGCGTTTTCTGTTTTAAAACAGAAGCCAGGGTGTCCGGGTCTTCCCGTGAAGATGAGACTCGGACATGTGGTCCGTGTTATGTTCCTATTGGGGCTGCCTGGCCGTCAGCATGTAACCGTAAAATAAACAGCGATCCCGCAATACCTGTGAAAATGGGAACTCGTTCTCCTGCTGTAATTGGAATTAAGCCGAATCATTTCCCAGGATCAATTCAAAAGGCATTTCATTGGAAACTCGTATTATTGCGGGTGTTCTAGAAATGGGTTTATACATCAAGAGGCAGGTCCTTTATTAATTTATACAAAAATTTTCGTGAGGCTGGGACTTGAAGTTCTGAAGGCAGTGGGGTGAATTCTCACGTCGCCTGCCTTGAGAAAAGATGAATGGTTTATTTTGAAAGTCACAGTTAGAAAAAAAAAAGTTAATTTTTTGAAGAAGAAATCTTCAAAAACATGACGGAGGTACAGATATAAACCATTAACCTCCAGGCTGTATAATAGGTCGTTGTGATCCAGGAAATTCTGGAAATCGACAGGCTTCTCTGAGGAAGGTTTCTCTTTCGTCTTTATTTTTAGATGGATGGGATTCGAGCTTCTGGACTCACGAAGAAAGGTTTTTCCAGGATGTCAGCAATTACAAGGCAAGGGTGAGAGAAGTAATCAATCCAAGATACAGAGAGTTGAAGGACTTGGGAAAACCCTGGGTGTCTCGTAAAATCACTGAAAGCTTGCGTATTTAGCATCCTAGTCCTTCGCTCAGGGGTGCTCGCTGGTTGTGGAAGTGCTTTACGACACAGCCCTACTCGGCAGAAAAGGAAGCTGATGGCATTTGCTGGCGTAAGAAATGGATATTTCCTGCATCGAGGTTGATCCTCCTCTGAGAAGGATCTTTCTTAAAAGCCACAAAGGGCTGTGAAAGGGGAAAGCAGCTCCAGATATTTAAAAAAAAAAAAAAAAGAAAGAAAGAAAGAAAGAAAGAAAGAAAGAAAACATATTTTGCCAAATGGTCTTTTAGCTCTTATTGGTGTATGTTTTAAGGAGTGTCTGGACTGGTTTCTGGAAAGAAACCTTCCTGGATTATGCTTTTGCTGATAGAAAAATCTTGATGGCTTCATGGCAAAGCAAGAAATACGAAACATGACCGTAGGAAACCAGGAGTCCATGGCGTACGATTTTACCCTGGCGATGCTTGAAAATCCTGTTGCCCTGAGCACCACCTTGAGCTCCCATGGGTAGCAGCGGACATCCATATTTCTTCAATTCCCCAGGGGGTCCTAACGTGCAGTCCAGGTCCAGTGCACCAGCTAAATCACACCATTGAACTTCACGGCGGCCACGGACAGAACGTCACAATGAGCAGACTCTACAGAGAGGACGTCAGGGCATGAGCTTTCGTCATTTCGTAACAATGGTTTGTTAAAACACATCTTCCAAAACATTGGTTACAACTCGTATCTTCCGCCTCGCTCGGTGTCGACGATCTCAGCCTTCCCTTCTGAGGGCTTCCTAAGACATCAGTCCGTCATGTGGCAACTCTTTGTCAAATGTGGGAATTGCGACAGGGCAGAGTCGGAATGGGCTTGGCTTTCGGGGAAGATGCCGCTGGGTGTTACGGCCAGAGGTTCTGAACAGTGAAACAGACAGAGGTCAGAATTCAGGCTCAGGGATGAGACAGATGGTCTTGCCCAAATGTCTCTTACAATCAGTGCTCTAAAAAACACACCGGTGGCAACACAAAGTCAAAACCGTGCTCCCTTGGAGAGAGCGCACCGTAATTCCAAGGTAGCAATTGTCATTATCTGACAAAAGCTTGGAAACCGAGACCACGTCGTCTGCTGGCATGAGGTGTTAAAACTCATTTCTGGAGGAATAATTTCTCGAGGCAACCATGCTGCTAACATAAAAGGCTGTGTGACAACCGCTGACCGTCTTTCTCCAGTTCCATGTGGGAAGGGAGACTGCATGAAATCTGATTTAAACGGTCCCCGAAAAGGCAATTTACCACATGCGGGGGACCATTTGATTCCCAAGAGTAGATACACCGCACGGACACACAACCCACGACAAGACACATCGTGGCTGACAGGACCTGGCGTCCTCATTAAGGACTTCAGGACGGCTGCCAGGACCTGACTGTGGCAAAGGAGGCGGAAATCTGACGGGCAGGCTGACTGTGAGGCGGGAAGGTCCTTCCCGAAATGACGCTCCAAGATGCCCTGCCGTCGCCCAGTTCACCACCGCAGACAGGCTGCCCCACCGGCCAGAGAACATGGGCAATGCGCTCGGGACAGAAAATAGGCTGCCGAGTCCATGCTGACGGTGGCAAGGAAAAGCGTGGCGTGGCCACCGTGTCAGGAAACAGTTTTGGAGAGAGAGGGGCAAATAGGAAACGCTGGGCTGGTTATGCTCGACAGGCACTGTGAATCGTGACACAAGATGCGTTCTCACCGCAATGAAAACACGGAGACACGGCCAACGAAAACATGTGCCTCTAACTCGTTCCTGTGGTATCTTTGCAGGCACAGAGGCTGCACGCTGAATTTTTTCTTGCTGCATGAGTGCGACAGCACATATACGTGTATTTTTGGTTGTTAGGTATTTGTGAGGTTCTCCGGCCCCCTCTGTCTCTCACCCCACTTTCTGGATGAACATTTTCCTTTACCTTTTGGTTGAATTGGCTGATTTGATCATGACGTCTCTGAACGTCTCCCGTGTCTGGGCAGCTGACATCTTTGTTTCCTAGACTGTAACTCAGCAGCTTGGATCTTCAATAAATATCTATTAGGTGGGTGCGTGAATAAAGGCATTCATGATACCTTTGCTGTTCTCCTTCGACCTTTCTGGTGTGTTTTCCCTTTATTAACTTAATCAGCCTGTGCTTCACACTCTTTCTGGACCTGCATCTCTTGCTTCTCTACTTCTGTGTCTCCACTGTGTTTTGTTTGTTTGTTTTTCCCATTTTTTTTTTCCCAAAACACCAGCAATCTTGTTCCTTCATTGTCACTGACAAAGTCTGAGTTGGTTAGTCCCAAGGAATGATTACAATACCCTTCTCCAAAGTCCCAGGGAACAGAAAGAACCTACTGAGACAAAAGCGTGAAAAGAATGACATAATCAGTGACTTAGGATGAAAATCCCTGGAGGTAATACCATTCAATGCCTTCAGTATAAACGTAGTTAGAAAAACGACTATAAAAGCTTTGGAGCTGTAAGACTTAGTATGAGTCCCTCGTAAAGAAACAGGTTATTGTCACATATTTGGACTTTTTTGGCAAATTATTCTCAGAACTTGTGGCGTAGAAACAGGGGCTTCCAAACCTTTCAGCTCTCCGTTCCTGCAGTGACGATTCTACAGTCCAGACTTGCAAAGTTTATCGGCCTTAGCCCTTGTTAGAGTTGGATTTGTGGAACAATGTCAATGTTTACTTTTACACACGTTTCAGGGCAGCTTCAGTTTCTGAGAGCAAACGCGCAAAGCCGATTTCCCACCGGAACAGCTGGTGATCCATGATTCGTGTAAAACCCATCCCCCCCGCTTACTGCTGGGCTGATTGAGTTCTGCGAGCAGGGCTGTTGAGTCCAGACCTACGTGGGGTTTTGGTTTCCTGAAAGGCTCCGTTCTTTGTGAAGGCGCCTGGCGGAACCGAGTCATCCTCCAATGGAACAATTGGTCCTTCCATCCTGCAAAGGATGCATCGGAGAGTCTCACTGTTCCTAAGTCTACTTCTGTAAGAAGGCCTGAGACAGCAAAGCACTTAAGTGACACTTTCCGTTCGTTTTCCAAAGACTGCCTCAGCAAAGAGGATCCGTTTGGTCCCAGGATGTCAGTGCAATGGCGATCATATGTGCCAAACAAGAGTTTCTTGGTTCAATGCCGCCCATGAGAAACACAAATGCTGACAATGGACGGAAGGGACAGCAGAGAAATTCCAGACGAGGATATTTGAGGGTCCTAAGGATTTGGGCTCCATTCGTTGTGAACGTGATGAAAACAATTTTATATTTACAAACAAAAATATAAACCATTTAGCTGCCCACCACTACCAAATATTGTGTGTCACTGTATATATAGAGATAGATAGATGCAGATATATAGAGACATATATCTATACACACACACACGACTTCTCTGGAGAAGTCAAGCTAATTGCCAATTTGAAACATTTAAAAATGTTAGCATATCCTGCCACCTTGACGTGAAAACTCAGATAAAAAACAACACCCCCTAATGGTCCCTGAGGAGTGAACAGAATTGCCAGATTACAAAGCCCACGTAAATGCTGTCACAGAAGAATCCCCGGCGAGGGGCTTCTCACCTGACCTCGAATCCCCTTCCCCATTCCCCAGCAGGGACGACCCTCTCGTGACTGGATTTGAGGAAGCTTGCCATGAGCCAGGACACACAGACATCAGAACTCCCTGCCTGCCTCCACCATGCCCTGCGGCTTGCTTTCTGGTTTTTCCTTAGAAGCAGATCACCGCACAGTTTTGTCCATACTGAGCCCAGTTCTCTGACTCACGCTTTCATTTCCTGCGTCTAATCGGCATTGCATTTTTATGTGACCCTGGCACCTGGAGATGCCGAAGTTTCTAGCTCTGAGCTCTTCTGGCCTCTGTTTCTACCGAGCTGCGAGGGACGGGAAAGGGAGCTGGTTGACACGTTCGGTTCTTTCTGTTCACTTCTGAAAAGTACAGTTACATAAAGTCCATTGTTTGCACACTTCTGCTACATACTTTATACGCTGGTTTATAGCAGCAGGTTTAACTCAGGTTTCCACAAGGTGCTAATGTAAAAGTCTGCGTTTTAGATCGGAAATTCCTGAAGGACAGGCCCACTCCTGGGTCTAATCCGCGGATGGCCCGCGCCCTCTTGGACCTCCCAGAAGACACGTGGACAGGCCAGGAGGCAGGGACACAATCCATCTTAGAGCGAGAATGTCATTTAACTGCTGAGTAACTTACACACCCCTGGGGTATGAAAACCAGCAGGGGTGGTGGAGCGTTTCGGTTTCTAGGTCACAAACTTGAACACGGTTTGACTTCTTGAACGCATATCTGAGTCTTAAAACGACAACGTGTGTGCACGTATGTGTGTGTGCTGTGACCAGACACGTGCTGGGGCAGGCTGCAAATCCCCACGTATTATTCGACACAAAACAGAAGAAAGGCTCATTGCAGCAGCCACGTCGTGGACACGCAGGACTAAACGCTCACTCTTCTCCACTCAGGAGGTAGTTCGTCCTGAGTGGACAGACAGTGTCGAGTCAGACTGTCTGAGCTCGAGTCTGCCATTGTTGGGCAGCTCATGCGACGTCCTCGTGCCTCAGTTTCCTCCACTGTCCAACGGGAGCGTGTATCTACGAGGGGGGTTGTAAGTTTTATACAGAAGATGAGACACGTACACCATGCACGTAGAGAATCACTCCATCAGGGCTAGGGGTTCAGGGAACGTCCGTTCGTGTCCGTGCTGTTATTAAGTATATTCGGCAAAAGACCCTGATGTCCACCCCACGGTACCTTCCTGTGTCATGGCCACCTGCAGTGGGACCGGCTCCAGCAGACGGGGCCTCGGGGAACGCCTGGACACAGCAGCCCACACACAGCTGCTCAGGGACCCCGTGACATATGACCACGTTCATCCACAAATCAGGGACCCGTGCCCTCAGCGAGGCGGCTACATGGATCCAGGAATCACACCTTCCTATGTTTCGACGCACCTCACCTTCTCTCTCCCCAAAATGCACGTACACAGTGGCCAATCCATTGGGTTTTTTCCCAAAGTTGGAAGTGTGTTTTTCCCCAAACACACTGCAAAGCCAAACGCACGTAGGGGTTTTCTGGTCCTGCCTAAAGCTACCACGGTGACCGCCCACAGGGCCACATTCGATTAATAGATGGGACAGAGGGTCCCTGCTTCCGCTGGTCAAACGCCACAAGTCTGGGTGCTTTTTAAATAGCTCAAGCGAGGGCCGGGGGGCGTCTTCTGTCGAGGGCCACGCAGGAATTATTTTCGGCTTCGCGGGCCATATGGTCTCTGTCCCCACGGTTCGGCATGGCTGCTGGAGTGAGAAAGCAGATGCAGAGAACACACGCGCGACGGAGGGTGGCAGAGGGCCAACGAAACTTTATTTATGGACACTGAGATTTCCATTTCGTATCATTTTTATGTGTCACAAAATATCTCCTTTTGGTTCCCCGCCCCACCCCCAATCATTTCGATATATATAAGAGCTATTCTTAGCGCGTGGAGAAGAATGCTGAAAACAGGTGGCAGGCTGGATGTAGCCTGTGGGCCACGACTGCCCCGTGATACAATCCATGCTCCTTAATTTGACATACCAGAGTGTCCCAGGTTTCTCTGTCACTGTGCCACCCAAGGGAAGGTCTTTCCTACCCTCTGTCTTCACTTAGTCAGACCCTGTCGTTTAAGAGCTGGCTAGAGACCCACGTCTTCTGTGAAGCCTGTCCGGCTCCCGCTGGTCCGTCTAATCATGTTTATAAACATCCAGGGATCATCCAGTGGGATACAGGCTACTTCCTTTATAAGGACAACTGTTTGACTTCCCGCCCCGTTGAACACCCTAAGTCTCTGTTCCTTTCTCTGCACAGTTGTCACCATAATACATACCTTGTAAGGTTGCTATTGTGAGAATGAAAAACAGACAATACATTTAAAACACTCAATATGATTTTCGCATCAAGTAGAAACAGAAAATGGAACTATGACAGAGATGACGAGTTGTCACCATACGCAGTGACGTGGGTTGATGACTGAGTTTGACAAACGTAAACTGTCCCTAAAGCTGCCTGTGGTTACATCAAACGTAAACGCCCGTTCCAAATTAAAGATGTTGTAAGTCCCAAAACACGTCTCCTTCTCAAACTGCTACTTCAGGTTTTCGTGGGGGAAATTAAGATGTTTAAATCTATGTTTCCTTAGAGCAGTGGTTCATAAATAGGGCTATTTGGCCCTCCAGGGGACATGTGGCAATGCTGAAGACATTTTTGGTTGTCACAACTGGGGGAGGGGGCCCTACTGGCGTCTAGTCCGTAGAGACGAAAGACTGTGTTAAATATCCTACAATGCACAGGACAGCCCCCCACATCAAAGAATTACCTGACCCCAAGGAACAATATAAACATGGTTAAGAAATACTGTCCTAGGAGAGAGGGAGAAGTGGGGAGAGAGAGAGAGAGAGAGAGAGAGAGAGAGAGAGAAGACATGGAAAGATAGGTAAGACAGTTAGATTGAGAAAGACAGAGACAGAGAAAGATAGGGAAACACTCTAAAATGCATACGCTGTCTTTAAGTACATTTTTCAGGCGATTGAGTCACTTTTTGTTCTTAAATTACTATGCCCAAAAGCAACTGTTTTCTTTTTTTAAAGAGCGGGCTACTCATTAATGATCCAAGGGTATACCAGATGCCAAGTGTTTTACAATTGCTCCACAGAGGTGGGTACAGGAATTGAACCCACGTGGAGGATTGGCTGTCAGCAACGGAACAAACTTGTAAGGATGCAACAGTCTGCCTCTCGTGGGAAGAGCAGATGTAAGATCAGAACAGATGAAAACCATCTCTAGACATAACCGGGGCTAGGAAACCAAGACACACCTTCACTTAACGTGATTGTAAAAACATTCAAGAAAAGGCTCTGTTCTGGGAGAAGCCATATAACGGAGCAATGGACCGTCTTGAAGGTCCAGATCAAAGGTAGGTTTCCGAAGAGCAGGACACCCACAGGTGAAAAGATGGATTCAGAGTCACAAGTCATGTGACTTGGTCGTTGGGTGATTCAAAACGGTGTCACCACTTAACTTTTCATGGGCCTGCCTTCTCTCTCCTACTCAACTGTCAACTAACTGAAGAAAAAACTTAGGCCGAATCCTTATCTGTATGCCTTATGGCTAATCTGTTTAATAACGCACTCGATAATAATAATTCTCCACTCCTCTGAAAAGCAACGACACTTTTCCCAATAGTCACTGTAGTGAAACCTGCAAAGCCACTGGATGTGAGGGACGCATCCCTCTGTCTCCATAACTCTAACTCTAAGAGGTGACGTATCGCTACAGAGACCCTGAGCTGGACCAGGAGTGGTCGGTGCAACAGACAAATCGCTGATTTTAGACTTTTAGACATCGCTAGGAAAAGCTGGCTGGTACCGTGGAGAGCGAGAGCTGAACAGATGCCACAGATGTTTTTTTCTGACCCTTCCACTTTATAATCGGTAAAATGAAACCTCAAACGTTACATCATATGCCTAAAGTTACTCATCTCTTGTGAGCTCATCTGAGAAGCCAGTCTCGGGGTCCCCAGTTCAGCTCTCCTGCAGGTTTCTCGACCTTCACACTATTAATACTTGGAGCTGGATCACTCTCAGTAGCGAGGGGCGTCCCAAGCACTGTGCCGTGTTCAGCAACGTCCCTGGTCCCCACCCAGCAGGTGACAGGGACACCCCTCCTCCCAGGTAGGACGACCCAAATCGCCGTAGACATTGCTAAGTGTCCACTGAGCGGCAAAACTGCAACGGCTTCAGAATCTCTGCCCCAAATCTATCTTCCTTGACTTCAGTCGTTTAAAAATACCTCCAAACTAGGTGACACATTTTAGCACTGCTCTGTTTCTAAAAACCAAAGCCTTTAGAAAACAATCTTCTTACCGCTAAGTAACACCACGTTACCTTCCTCCCAGATCCACTCCCTGTGTATTTTTTCAGCAGTACCTCTGT
The DNA here is from genome assembly GCF_004115265.2 of Rhinolophus ferrumequinum. Classification (NCBI taxonomy): domain Eukaryota; kingdom Metazoa; phylum Chordata; class Mammalia; order Chiroptera; family Rhinolophidae; genus Rhinolophus; species Rhinolophus ferrumequinum. The sequence continues at coordinate 121,514,324 of NC_046284.1, read as the reverse complement.
CTAAAGCTTGCATGTTACTATTTCACTCCCTCAAGACTCAATGGCCTCGTCTCTTTACACTTTGCTCGTTGAACCCGTCTCAGTGGCGTGTTGACAGAGTGACAAGGAAAGGACCTACCACCAAAGGGTCTACTTATAAACGTGTGGGTGTAGAACAATGGTTCTCCACCGAGAGTGAGTCTGCCCCCTAACAGATGGTTGGCGATGTCTGGACTCGTTTTTTGGTAGTCACAGCTGAGTTGGGGAGCTCAGGGGTGCTGTTGGTGCCTAGTGTGCCAAGAAGCCCGGCAAGCTGGTAAACGTGCCACAGGGCATAGGATGACTTGAGCACATGTAAAAAGTAACTGTCCATCCACAAATGTCCACAGTGAGGAGGTTGAGAAGTCACGGTGCAGGGGAGCAGTGGGGAGAGAGCAACCCCGGAGGTCGGCAGCACGCAGAATGCTTGAACCCCCCTCCAGGCCCAAGCAGACGAAAGCAAGGGGTCATGTGTCCCCCCAGAATGGCAGAGGTGTGCGGACTCAGCCACCCTGAGGGGAGCAGCAGTGCAAACCCGAGCAGCAGAGGGGCTCGGCCAGTGCAAACCCGGAAGGAAGGCCACTGGGGGAGGAAACGGTCTGATTTCCCCCTTCTTGTGTCTCCCGGCCCAGCTGGAGCTCCCCACTGGTATCCCTTCCCCCCCACGCCCGGGAAGCCAGAAGGACACAAGCCGTTTGGTGGCATCTGTGCAGATCAGCCTGCCGGAGGCAGAGAGCAGGGCAGTGGTGAGCGAGGGAGAGCATGTCTGTAGGGCAAATACACTCCACTTTCTACCACCTCATGCCAGACGCTGCTGCCAGAGTCTGCCTCACTTCCGATTCCTGGAGCCAGCCATCGCCATGACTGCTCGGGGATTCCTGCGATTGACTCCCAGGCTCCTAAACAAACCCATCCCGGTCCCCTTCCTCACTCCACCTGCCCTGCAGGGCTCCTTCTAACAGCCGCTGGCTCCATTTTTTGGCAAACTCTATTTGACCTCCATGAAGGAGTCCAGTTGAACAGTCACAGGAGCGGTGACCTGGATACTGGCCGCTACGACTGTCGTTCTTGGAAAAGGTATGGGATTTGAAGGGAGAGGGCTTGGACGTGTCACAGCTCTGACAGTTGCTGGGGTTGGTGTCCGTCCTACGTCCTGCTCGAGTGATCACAAGTTGCGTCATTCTGAGGTGCAGTCAGTGGCAAAATTAGGGTGACACTCCTGACGGACGACGGCAGACATGATACGATGCCATCTGTACATCAGGCAGCCCAGAGACCCGAACACAGAGAATGGCACAGGAAGGGCTGTTTTCACAGTTACAACGGAAAGGGAAAACAAGACGTACGTGGAGGTGCCTACACCGAGAAGCACAGTAATGAGATTCGTGATTATCACACACGTAGACCCCAAATCCAAGACGTAACGGAATACTGCGAAACCATTTTCATCCACAACCTCAGCAACGTTCCCCTCTGATTACATTCAGTGGGCAACGATTCCCTCGGATTATTCTGAAGTGTTGTCTTCCCGCCCACCCTGAGGAAGCAATCTGTGTATTCTCCGAGGCAACGCATTCCACCCCTGCAGGCTGGAAGCGACCTTGCAGGCCTGTGTGTTACCTTTCCCCGGCCCTTCCCCCAGGGCGCCCTCCACAGAGCTCCATCTATGCCAGGTGTATTACCAGCCGGTGCCTCAGGGGAACAAGGGGTTGCTTCTGTGCCAAGAAGGCAGCTGGGAGAAGCCTGCTGCAGCTCATCACCTGGACAAGGGAGCACCTCCGACCGGGCAGCCGGCTCAGCTTCCAACCATAAGACAGGTGGTAACGGATACAGGCGGGCACCACTTTCCAGCAGCTCAGGGGAGGGTTCCAACACAGCTGCCGGGGACAGGGAGTTGCCCGAGACAGAAACCACATGAAGACAAGAAAAGGTGACAAAGACCTGACTAGGAAGTCTCCCCTGTGACCTTGTGGGAAATGGCTTCGTGCTTGGAGAAATGGTGAGGATCGAACTACGCGTATGTATTCCGGGCAGACACGCCGAGGGAGGACAGTTCTTGGCAATGCCGGCACCTGCCGACGTCTCGAGCACTGCTGGATGCTTGTGGGGAAGTGACCTGTCGGGCAGGAGTGACGAGCTGACCTGAGGCACCAGTGAGGGCTGAGAAGGATGTGAGATGGCTGGAAAGGGGCCTCAACACGCACAGGGGCTGGCAGAGTAAATCAAGCTGCGAGAAGGGTATGCTGATCGCAGTCCAATTCCAGGTGGGAAAAAACAAAACAAAACCTGAGCCTGTGCCCAAAGAGTTAGGGGGCCGCATACTTAGAAGGTGTGAGAACCTCCTCACAGGGCAGCTCAAACACCACCAGTGGTTTCCATCACAGTGAAATGCAAAAGCCTAACTGGGAGGCAGGGCTGTAATCAGATGGTCCAGCTCCTGCCTGCTTCTCTGCTTCCCCTCGTGCGTCAGGCTGCTCTTTTTTCTGTTTTTTTCCCCCCCAGAATTTTTTTCCAGTTATGTTGAGATATAATCAATGGGTAACTGACATATAACCTTGTGTATGTTTAACGCGTACAACATATTGTTTTGATACCTTTACAGATCGCAAAATAATCACCACGGATAAAATTCGATCCCCACATCACAAAGAAATGAACTCAAAATAAATGAGAGACTTACACAGAAGACCTGAAACCATAAAACTCCTAGGGGAAAAAACACACACACACATACACACCGGGGAAATGTTCCCTGATGCTCGTCTTCACAGTTATGACCTGGACAAGACACCAAAAGCACAGGAAACAAAAACCAAAATGAATTAGTGAGAGCACATCGCACGGAAGTTTCTACACAGCGAAAAAAACCATCGACCGAATGGAAAGGCAACCTAGGTGATGGGAAAAGTTATTTGCAAATCCTATATTCGATAAGAGGTTAATATCCAAAATATATAAAGGACTCAAACAACTCAACAGCAAAAAAAGGAAGAAAAAAAAAAAGGATGGGCAGAGAACTGGAAGAGAGAGTTTTCTACACAAGGCAGCCAGACGGCCACCTCGCACCTGGAAAGGTGTTTCCATACCTGGGAAATGCAGAAGAGCCTCTTCTGGGAAACGACCTTCCCTCTCCTAATAATCCAGACAACTTCATAATAATCTCTTTAGCAGGACATTATTGAGACAACTGTGTAAAACCTCTCTCGCATGAAAGACTGATTTGCTACAAACCATTCTTTTCCATGTCACACTGTCCGGTCCGCCATCAGAAACTTTCTTGAGAATGCTTTGCCAAACCACGCTGGCTATGCCTGCTCACCTCGGCTATCCCCAAATTACTCCAGGTGTGAGATCCCTTCCTGGAAGATGGAATTTCAAACGTGCAGTCTGGCACTCTGACGTTCCAGACAACATATTTCACAAGGAAACATAATATGTTCCCAGTAGTACTAGTTTTATTTCCTCCTCCTGGTATCCACGCCATATGTAAAAGTCACAGGAGTGAAGTGCAGTCAAATATTCGTGACGGTTCCCCCCACTCCAAGGGTGCAGTTCTAAACAGGGGGAAAATAAGGGAGCTACACCCAGGAAATAGGACCGATAAACTGAGGCAGGCCAAAAAGAAAGACGTCGTGCAGGAGTGCTGCTTGCGTGACCAGCGTGTGTGACCTGCGCACAGAACCGTGGGCCGATACTCCAAGGGCCACACTTAGAGCATCTCTCAGTGGAATGGGGGCTACCTTCTCCCCGTAGCTGCGATCTCGCCCCAATAGAAAGAGGACAACTCTGCTACAATTTGCTCACAATCAGTGATTTTTTTTTTTCTCATTGGAGTGAAAAAGTAATTACCTATTAAACAACCGTAAACACAGCGAAACGCACAGGACACATTTCCATACATCACATCGAGTGCCCCGTTCCTGTACACATATTACGTGTTTCTCAGGAATGTCTCCTTGCAGTGAAATCCCTTTAACTACGTCGAGGCTATTTTCAGTCAATAGTGAAGGGAATTGTTTCTGGATTGCCATTTCTGAACAGTGCTCTTTGAAGGTCTGCCTGGAGTCACTCTCCATTTCCCCAGAGATGTTTTTTTAAACTCTGCCTTCATGTATTCAACACAAACATACACTGTACGCTTTCAGTCATTATTAAAAAAAAAAACAGACGAATTATATATATATTCAATGCTATTTTGTTTCCCTTTTATTTATTTTTTTTATTTTTTTTTGGCGTTTTAGAATAATGAGCATGTATTTCTTCTCAGTGAGATATATTCCATTCACACTGGTAAAAAATTCCAGGTGTAATTTTTTTTCCAGTCGTGTAATCAATGCACCCCCTTCACACACACTCACGCACTTCTCCACACACATACACACAGCAGCTTGAAGAGATGGTTCGCTGATTACTGGTCACACTTGACTGACCTTAGAGAAAGGCGGGAAAGAGCAAGGGAGGAGGAGAGGGAGAAAGAGAAGGAGGAAGGGAGAGAGGGAGGGATGTAGGTAGAGAGGATGACAGAAGGGCAGAAACGGAGAAAGTGACTGTGTAATTACAAGAAAACCTAATTATCTGGACCCGCCGGATAACATGCCGCCTCCCCTTCTTTGCCCACGTGCAGTAATCCTGTCAGCTGAATACATTTCAAGGCTCTTGAAAGCAGAGACCCTCTCTGGCATAATTGCTAACCCTACCTCACAACCAAGGAGGCCCTCCGTGAAGTATGTGATTAAATGGATCCATCGACATGCGAGACATGCAAAATCTTCTCAGGGGATCATTCTGACTCTGATACTTTGTCCATGAAAGCATCTCTTTGTGAAATGCTGACCGCCCCGGGTTTTAGTGTGTGGTTTTACTTAATATTCCTAATCTGTGGGGCAGAGAGCATTCTTGCCACTTTACGGAAAAGGAAGCTACAGTTGAAGAGACTTTTCACAGCTTAGCCAAGGCCATCCAGCAAGTGTTCTCAAGAGCCTGGATTTTAACCCATTTTAACTTGGAACCAAGCACAGCGCTCTGCGTCCCTGATGCATATGCGTTCCGCCAGATCCCCCAACTGGCCGAGCTTCTCCTCGGCTCCCCACACATGCCCACACACTGCCAGGGCCTGCTGTACCTGTGCCGGTGAAGAGAAGCAGCAGGATCGATCTCCCTATCTGTCTGTCTGTCTGTCTGTCTGTCATCTGTCTATCTGTCTATCTATCTATCTATCTATCTATCTATCTATCTATCTATCTATCTATCAATTCCATCCCTATATTTATCTTATCTAATCTCTTTCCATCTATGTATCCATCCATGTATCCATCCATCCATCCAACTATTCCATCAATGTATCTAATATATCTTACCTCTCTATCCATCCACCTATACAGGTACCCATTCTATCTACCTCTCTCTCTGTCTATCTATGTATCTATCCATCCATCAACCATCTGTCTTACCTATCGGTCCTCTATCTCACCTGTCATCTATGCCTATCTATCTGCCTATCAATTATCTATCTTATCTCACCTTATCTATATATCTACCTACCTATCATCTATCTTATCTACTATCTATCATGTATCTCTCTATTATCATGTATCTATCAGTCATCATTATATAGATCTAATTTATATTTACACATATTCAGCTATACATAGCCTTCATGTTATACATATCCTTTACATATTTGTATTATATATTATTATGTTATATAATACTTTATTACATAGTATAATAAATAATGTTGTATATTATAATATATATTTATATACCATAGCTCCATACCCTTCCTGTTACATAGGACGTCCTGTTATATGTTACGAGGATTTGGCTCACAGGATTAGGAAAGCTGAGGAGTCCCTGACCTGCCCCCTAAGCTGGAGGTCCAGGAAAGCCGGTGTGAAGGCGTGAGAACCGGGAGAGGCAGTGGTCGCAGATGCAGCCTGAGGCGAGGCACCGACCACCTCCCAGCTCAGCCAGTCACACAAATCCTCCCTTCCTCCACTTCGTTTTCTTTTCAGGCTCTCAGCAGACTGGACGCGGCCCGCCCACATAGGAAGGGCCATCTGCGTCCCTCAGTCTCCTGACTCAGGCCAGTCTCATCGGGAAATACTCCACGACCCAGTGAAGTTAACATGTAAAATTAACCACCACACTCATGTATATGGATGTCCACCCAGGCAGCCATCTGGCCAAGCATTTTCCTGGCTCATACACACACACACACACACAAAACCATCCTGGATAAGCGCATCAGCAGGTTTGGGACGCCGGTCTTGCCCATGGAACACTACTTATGACGTGTAAGTTGTGCTGAGCCTGATTGTGATACGGTCCCGCCTCCCAAAACCATCCATACCACCTTCTTCCTTCCCTTCTCTCTCATAGCCTGATTGCTCTTTACAACTCAGAGTCGTCATAGGATCGGATCTACGTACTGCAATAGAAACAAACAAAGCCATAAAAAACGGGTGGATTCTCCAGCTTGCTCGGTTTACCAGGTGGCCCTCCACTCTTTCTGCCCCTTCGCCCCTTTCTTCCTTCTTGGGATGTGGGTGTGATGTGTGGAAGTGCAGCAGCCACCATGGGACCACGAGGCCAACAGACACACGAGAAAGAAGTCAGAGCAGGAAGACACACGAAGCGTGTGCTGCCGGGGACATGTGGGGGCTGCAGAGCCAAGCTTGCACACCCAGAAACTCGTTCAACAATGCAGCTCGTGTTCTGATTTGATTTTGAGGCCTTTTATTCAAAAGCGTGTTGACTTTGAAGAAACTGTACTGTGCGAGCTCCCTTCAGATGGTCAGCATAGATACCATGGATTGTTCTCTGGTAACAGAGACACAGCTAGAAAACAAGGTGGCAATGCATGAAATTATCACTTCTATGTCTAGGCAGAGTCTTTCCAGGAATAATAAAAACAAAAATCAACATCCATCTATAAAAAAAAACAACAACAACATTTCGTTCTTTCTAATGTTTATAGAAAACATGCATTGAAATAGTTTAAAAACATGCAGGAGACAAAAATGCCGGGATTGTTTTTTCCTTCTTACATTTTATTTATAGCACTTTGAATCTGATCTTAAATTAAAAACTTCCTACATTTTTGCTGACAAATTAGCAAGTTTGAAAACACCAAGGCAGTAAACAAATCGCAAAGAAGAGAAATCATAAAATAAAATAAAATAAAATAAAAACCTCTCTAAAAATAAAGCAGGGACGGTGTACAATGAAACATGCCTCATGGATTTCTGACTTAAAATTCTTATTCATTTAAAAGTAACACATGCTACTTCACACCTGTGTGTGTGTCGGCCCTTTGTAATTATTTAAATGAGTGGCTACAGGTGAATTACTGGGAAATACAACTTCACGATTTTCCGCCTAAGGAACTCTTGGATGGGGTTACGACTGCAATTATAAAAAAGTCACCTGACCACTTGTTTTGTGACCGTGCTGATGAATTGCCAGTATCACAGCAAGCAAGGAAAGGCCCATGGTTTAGTTTAGGTGTCGAGGACACAAACGGAAGACAAACAAGCTCTGCCTCGTAGGTCAGCTGAGGGAGGCCTAAGAAATCACTGCCAAAGAAAAACCACAGACCTGGGGCTAAGATTTGTGCCACAACCAGCATGACACCGAAACCTTCCCTCCGTAACACCTGCTGTCTTGTAATGTGCCTGAAAGGACCTAGTCATTATGGGCGGTGCCAGTCACACCTTATCCATCGGAGTTGGACTCAGCTCTGATTTTCCATTGCCCCTCACACAGCTCCTTGCACACATTAGCCAATAAAGGAGGACATCTCGACATCTAAAAGAAAGGCAGAGTGGAAATATCACGATGCGTTCATTTTCAAGAAACGCCACGAGCCTCCCGGGACAGTGGCATTTGTAAGACCGTCTCAGGGACACCAAACCCATTCCCCTCCAAGTAAGGGGACATTCGTGGAGCCCTACTGGGTGGGAGCAAACCTACTGGCAGCCTGCATGTGCAAACTGTCTTGTATCTGGAGCTCTGGTTTGAAGTGCCGCGTCTTAAGTGACTGAACACAATCCTGACCTGCAAAACCTCCTTTCTCCCCACCCGACCCTGCCCACGGGGGCAGACAATCTTCCTGCAAGGGTACAGTCATTCATTCAGATCCAGAAGCAAGATGAGGCTTCTACGAATTCTGTTGCCGCCTCCTTACTTCCCGGAGCTCACCTGTCAAACCAAACCCTGAAATCCCACGATTCGCCTTCTCCAAGTTTGAACGTACCCAGGGAAGGTGGCGAGAAACAAAAATCACGCGCGAGCAAGGGTTTCATTTCAACTCAGATGGCCAGTCCCCAGGAGCCGGCTGGTGAGCGTCTTACACTGCGCTGGACCTTTGTTCTCTGTCCACTGCCCTCAGTCACTTGAGCGGCTCCTTACGTTTCCATCGCCCTCGCCAGTTTCACTAGGCGTTCACGACACGGCTTCCGACTTTGCTGAGGAAAAGGGACGGGTTCGGAAGGGGGTGAGACAGGTCCCCAGCCTGCACCCCCGTCCCTGCCTCTCCTCCAGCAAGGTCCCCTCTGGGTCCTGCAGGATCACATTCTGTCGCCATGGGACATCTTCCCGTCAGCAGACGAACAACAGGCTATCGTTTCTCTCATCTTAAACGACATAAATAGAACCCTCTCCCACCTCTGGCTCCCGTCACGTTGTTCTTCGTTCCCCATCACAAAACTCCTTGAGAGACGTGTCTACAGTCATGCTGCCCGGTTTCTTTTGGTCCCTTTCCTCCTGAATCCACCCCAGTCAGTTCGCCAGCACCCCAGGGCTCAAAACCACCAGTGGTCACTTCTCACGCCACAGCTAACTTGACCTCTCAAGGGCATCTGACACAGCTGGGGACAGTCCCTCCTTTGAAAATGTCTTTCACTCTCTCCTTCTTTGCCTCCTGACTTTCTCCTTCTCCATCTGCTTTCTTGGTTCCTCCCGTCTCTCTTATCTCCTGTCCCTCTTGACAAGAAGGCTCAGGGCTCAAAATCGCAAAGAAGAGAAATCATAAAAAAAATAAAATAAAATAAAAACCTCTCTAAAAATAAAGCGGGGACGGTGTACAATGACATAAGCCTCATGGAGGCTTCTTTCTATCTACACTCTCCCCCTAAGTGTCTCTTTCAGCCTCTGGAGTTTCAATAACACCTGCATACAGAAAACTCCTGAATTTGTATCTCCAAATGGACCCCACCCCTGAGTTCCAGAAATACGGGGGGGTGCCTGTATACATGTATACAAGGGACACTTTGGTCAGCGTGGCTCAAGCAGGAGTTCCCCGTCATCAGAAGTGCCTGGACGCTGCTAGGAACCACTTTGAGCACCTCTTGTCATTGCAGACGTCACACGTGACTTGTATTCATCTTTTGTTATTGGTGTATACTGAGTATTACAATTTTAATACAGTATTTTCCTTTCTTAAACCGGGCACACAGTTTTTTGGCTCCCTCTGTGTATCGCCACCCCGAATGGCATCTTCACTTAGATACGAGACAGAATGCCTGACTTGAAGACGTCTCCAAAACGGATATTGCTCTCGTTCCCAAACCCGGAACTCGTGCGGCCTTCTGCCAGCGTCTACACTTCTTTTCCTCCAGCTGCTCAGCCACAAACCTGCCTGTTAGCTCTAGTTCCCCTCTTCCCCCTACAGCCCTCACCTAGTCTATGACTAAATCCACCAAGACGTTCCCAAAAGACGTGTCTGCAGCCGGACACCCACACGCCTGACTCCTTCTTTCCCTTTCGGCACCCACAAATGCCCCAGCTCAGGGATTCCTCCCAGACCCCTCATCTAGTGTTGCAACCCGAGCCCTGACACTTCAGATTCTGTCTCCTGTTATCTGTCCGTGGCAGACCTCTCCGTAGAACACGCGGTATGTTTTATGCACTTATCCGTCTCTTACCCGTCTCCCACGTTAGCAAGTAAGCCTTGTGCAGCATGGGTTTCGACCTGCCAGGTTCATGACGACGTCCCTCCTACCTCGTAGCTGTTTCATGACTACGTGCTGAGCCAGAGCTGAGGACCAGTGGTAGAAGCTGTTATGTTTTGACATAAGATGACTGTTATGTTTTCAGTCATCCTGTGACATCAGTCATTCTGTGCAGGGCAGCTGTACAGAACCGGGGGAGACTCGACTGCCTACCCTGCCGGCCACTTTTAGAACCACTGCATTTTTCTTCGAAAATGTACAAGCGATAACACTGTCTGTGTGAAATGTGTGCCAACAGATTTCTTCTTTGGAGGCATGTGGACATCGCCCTGGTGAGGGGATTTGGGTTATGCACGACCAGAGGTCCAGAGCAGAGGGTCCAGGGCAGAGCGCTGTGTTGCGTTTGACCTTGAGACCACTTGGTAAAGAGTACAACACTCAACGAGAAACAGGGTGCACAGATGCCTCAAAAAACACAAGACAAGTCAACCAAAATACCTCTTTTACCAGCTAACTTTAATCTCCCCTGTGTTTGACTTTCAAGTGAGAAATCTCTGCTGACAATTAGGTGATGACAAGTTATCCTGTTCAATAACGAGAAATGGGATCGGATCTCGAGGTTCCTTATCTGAACAGTGGGACCCAAACACGTGGTTGTAAGTATGCTTGTAGCCGCGAGACTCCGTTTTCTTATCTTTGTCTGTTCCGTGTGGATTTTTTCCCCCTTTCTTCTATATGCTGACCTGCCGCGAGCCAAGGAATACATTTCTTACCTTGTGCTTCTCCTCTTCAAACACTATTTAAGAACAGTCAATTCCACAGTCCCATTCAGCCACGTCTGTAAGCGCGCAGGACGACAGGGTTTGAGCCGTGAGTACACGATATGGGTGGCAGAATGGTGAGGGGTGCGGGACCACGTCAGTGCCTTCTCAGGCTTGGAGGGTCCCTCGAGGCACACGACGCTTCTTTCCAGCATGACTGCTATGTTTTCAGAGGGAGCACACGTGTTGTAGAGAGCCTCGCCAAATTCTGCGCCTGAGTCTGCCTTTTGGTAACAGCCGGCCTGGGGCGTGCTGTGGAATCTGAGTGTCCAAAAATATAATACCTGAAGAAACACACAGTGTAGAACACAAAGGAAGCGAGAATTACGGGGCCGCTTACATGGGAACCGCAGCGCTTCAATGACAGGTCTGAAAAGCGTGGTCTTTCCTTCCAAGACGCTGTTCCCCCTCTTTTATTTTGTTTGTTTTTTGTTAATGGTTCTGATTCCGTGCGAACAGAGTGCACCACAAAAGCTTTGAAAGGGAAGAAGCAGACAGCTCGACACTAATTCAAGTTAATTAATGCCAACATGGTCTTGAGGCCACAAACAATTACTGAAAAGGCAAGAGAACTCTGTATGTCCTTCCTTAACTGCCCTTTGCTCTTTTCCAAAACCATTTCATCACACATCCCTTGTTCCCGAGAGTGGAACTGTACAGTATTCCAACGGCATTTCATTGCTTCCTCTAGCAGGACGCCGTTTTACCACCAAGGCGGGCAGAGGCAGAGCTATCCCTGGACCTGTCACCCTCCATCCCCTCCACCAGAGACACGCTGCACCATCTCTAAAACCATCGCCTTTTTCTTAGTAACTGGCACCATATTTGTTTGTGCTCTTTTGGGTTTTTTTCAAAAATGGTCTTATTAGTCAACGACCGCTGATGGACACCAAGAAAATTATTCTTTACAGGAAAAACAATTGAAACGACACAACCACGACGAGGGACTCTGTCTTTTTCTGAGGTGTTCAGGAAATGACTTGTAGAACTCCGGGACCCCGTGTCCTCTGCTTGAAGGAAAAGCACGTTCGCATGCATATTCCTGACCAGAGAAAACTGCTGTGGAGAGGGGTGACCCTGCAGCTGGGACCCTCCGTGGTCCTAAGGCTTAGAATCCTATGCAGCTATGGCTTTGATTCAGGTCAGCTCTTTTCATGTCGCTTTATGGGCACCTACAGACTTGAGTGCGTGAGAAATGTTTGGGGGTGTGGAGGTGAAGGGGCCAGAAGCCAGAACCCAGGCTGAAACTGGCCGGGGAGGGGATGGGAGTTAGCAAACGGTGACAGCAGGCAGGGAACCAGTCTTCACCAGCTTGCTCCTGAAAGAAGAGAGATAAGGACGAAAGATATAAAGGTTGGAGCTCGTGTTATACCTGAAAATAAAAATGTCTAACGTTCAGGGAATCATTAGGTAGATTTGTTATACACCATAGGATGGAAGGGTACGGAGCCAACAAAGTAATGGCTTTTGCTATTTCGGTTTCTGCTCCTAATTGCTACCGAGAAAGTCAGCGTAAATTAGAAAATTTCAGGTCTTCCTCGCGGGGAGCTGGAAATGTGAAGAATATCAGCTGGAAGCCATGGACATCAGGAGCTGAGAACAGGACCAGCCTGCGGGGCCTGGAAGACCTGCCCCCAGGTAAACAAAGTAAATAATCTGCCTTTCCGGTTCTTTCTATTCTTTCTGTAGTCTCAGCTGCAGCCATTAAAAACCTCTCTTGCTGAAACACCTTTCATGTTTAAAATGCCACAGATATTTAACTCTTACGTGGCTTCACGCCCCGATTAGCAAAAAACGCACCCGTCGCTTACCTCGGGGAACACCTTAGGTGCGTCACTTCTTCCTTAATTAAATATATGCTTATGAATAAATGCATGTGTGCACGTGTGCTTGCATGTGCACCAACCACATGGAAGAACTTCCGACAGTAAACTCTGGTCCGTGGCTTGGCCACTGCTCATTAATTCAGTGGACCACTCAGAGAGTGGAGGCATCTGGAAGACCACACGTCCAGAAGAGTCACCTGCGACTCTCCACTGCACAGGACAGAGCAGGCTCACCTGGGAAGCGTCCACTGTTACCATCAAGCGCCTGCTGGAGGACAGGGTTCCTGTCACAAGGACTCTCCTCCCAGGATCACAGCTATGAGGCATACATCCCGGCCATTGTGCAGGCTGAGGAACATCGGTTTCTCTCCTTTCTGCCACCTTCTTGCTAATGCCCATCTCATCTGTGGGCTTAACCGCTATCCTTTCATCTCTGCGGAGTTGAGCATTTGTTCCGCTGGAAACACCAGAGGAAGGATCGAACCTCGCAAAAGGGAGCAAGGTCCCTGTTGGAGGTCAAGGTTCCGTGAATTATATCACTGTAAGAACCACCGTCATAAACCCACTTTTTTCTTTTTTTCTTTCTTTCCTTTTTTTTTTTTTTTTTTTTTTCTGCTGTGCCAACCCGGCGAAGCTGAGAGGTGCAGAGGTGAACACAAAACCTCATGCAAATGCCACATTTTACTTTCAAATTCCTCAGCACAATTATCCATTCTGTCCCAGAAAACTGGTGATAACGAAGAAAAGCAGATAATGGCTGCGCACTCTGGCAGACCAACTATAATGACTGCTAAAAGTTATCTTTCTGCAAACTCGTTCCCAACTCTTTGCTTCTTTCGATGTATGCCAACCGCAGCTTATCTCTAGGTTCCGTCCCTCGTTTTAAGAGATGGGGTGAAATCTTTTACATCTAAGGAGGTGGAGGGAACCGAATTTCTTTTCCATTGAGACAAGACAATTTGGATCCTTACCAGCAGCCATGATAAACTGTGGGGGGGAAACGGTGTAATGTCTAGAGTGGTTTCCTTCAAGGTGTCACGAAAGCCACAGCTTTGGAGCAAATAATCCTATATTTTTACATGAATTTCCCAATCCTTAAAGACATGTATCGTCACCACTCGGAGGTGCTTCTCCACGCCAAGACCTCAAGAATTCTAGACAGCTGCTAAAGAAGGCGGCCCAGAAAGGTCTTTTCAAAACACAAAGAAGATTTGTATACGGTTATTTCTACGTTTGGCGGCACCGTCACTGGGTCAGCTCTTCCCTCTATACAGTTGTGTTCAGTGAAATCAATAAATAAAAGACAAGAAGGCAGGCTGGAGAGCGCTGTGCTGGAATCTTGAAGCTCGAACCTTTAGCCCCCTCCTGCCCTCTAAAAGGAAGGGTTAGCCTAGCTCTGTTCACGACTCAGCTTGGTTCCCAGTTTGTAGCAGAGGTTAGCAAGCAACAGCCGACAGGCCAAATCCGGCCCTCGGCATGATTTTGTAAATAAAGTTTTACTGGCACACAGTCATGCCCATTTGCTTACATATCGCTTTTGGCTGCTTTCATGCTACAACCTCAGAATTATTATGGCAGTGATGGGTGTGGATGGAATCAGTGAGGTTGGGCCAAAGCTCCCCATATTTACAAGAACAGAATTACGGGAAAGGGGACACTGCTTATCAGCCAAAAGCTGGACACCAACGCACACCCAGTTTCCCAAAACTCTAACATTACAAACCTCCTTTTATACACTCTAAGGCGCATCAGAGAATTAGCTTGTGGGCAGCAGGGGAGGGAAACGTGGTCTCCTAGTGGCAAGTGAGCAGACTGGAAGATGTCCACCTGAAATGATCAGTCATGTGGTTCATTGTTTCCCTGTGGCCTCTGACCAGCAGCGTGAGCTATGCCCTGGAGGAACGAAGTCGTCTGCTTGGGAGAGTTCTCTTGAGAGCAAACGCCCCGCCCTCAATGTCTCCTTCCACAACGCTGGAATGTGAAGGGATCCTGCTCTTTGGGGCTCTTTCTCACACACTTGGCTGCCCTGGTGAAGAAAGCCTGCTGGGCATGGCCCCCAACCCCACTCCTCCCCGAGCTGTCCGTCTAGCCTCAAGCAAAGACCCGCTTAGCCTGATGGTCCTAGGGCCTCCATCGAAGGTCTTCCTTTTCCATTTAGAGGAACTAGCCAAGTCTTGAGTGTGGGACTGCAGGGAAAGAAACCTATGCAACTTGCTTGGGTCCCAAGTCAAGGTCTCCTGCTGGCTGGCTACGACCAGGCATCTGTGACTTTGGAGTGTTTCATCATTGCTCCATGTTGGGGTTTGGGGTGAGTGGTAATAAAAAGCACTTGCTCTCCAGCCACTGTGTTCATGCTTCTATTTTATGGGAAGAAACTCAGAAGACAATTTAGCATCCTTGGATATGTAGAGGAGGAAAAACTTTTCATCTACCCTCTTAGGTTCTGTGATGGGGCATGCAAATTAAACTGATAAAAGGCAGACTGACAGTAAAAAGGATTTATTTATGGTCATGGAGGCCTTCCTAGAAAAGAAATGAAGACTATAATGTGACTCAGTAGCTTACGGGCCCTTTTTACGAAGGCGATGCATTGTAGATATATGATAAAAACGGGGGTTTAGGCTTGCAGGGATGCTCAATTGTGAAAAGGTAAATACGTGGGAGAAACTAAAGGAAAATATGTGTTATCTTAGCAAGGTTTATTTGTGCAGACCCATCCCAGGGCTGACCTTCTGTCTCCAATCACAAGGGCGATTCTCTGCCTGGTCTGGGAGGAGAGAGAGGGGAACAGCTTCACAAAGGGAAACCTACACCCTGTTTTTAGGGAGAAATGGGGACGACCCAGGCCTCTTTCTACATTTAGAGCTTCCCAATCGCCTTCAGCTCAAAATAATCCTTATGCCAAAGCGGCACATTTTGGGGTGGCATATTCTGTCCCCTTTCAGGATGAATAGTCTTCCATAAATACTGATTTCCACGCGGAATCTCAGAGTAAAGGGACCTGATCTGGAAGCAAAGTGTTTGCAGATATAATGAGGTAAAGGTCCGGAGATGAGATCATCCTGGACTTAGGATGAGCCCCCAAATCCCATGACAAGTGTCCTCGTCAGAAGAGGGGAGGACAGAGAGTCACACAGAAAGAAGAACCGTGATGATGGAGGCAGAGACAAGGGTGATGGGACCACAGGCCACGCAGCCAAGGCTGGAGGCCACCGGAAGCTGGAAGAGGCGAGGAAGGAATCTTTCTCAGAACGTCAGAGGAAGCTGACCACCGCTGATACCTGGGTTTCTGCATGTTGGGCTCCCTGAACGATGACAGAGACCACTTCTGTCACTGTACGCCTCCAGCGTGGAGCCGCTTGTTGTTCTACAGTGAAAGGAAATGAACACACACAGCAAAGGGCTTTAGAGGTAAACGCTGCCATTTATCTCTGTGTACGCAGAAGTCCCTACCCAGCCCCGACATGTCACAGCAAGTACGCACTACCTGTGGAGTCCTTGGACTTACGCCGGGCACTGTGGGGGCCTTTTTACACGACGTACATTTCAGGACGTTCACATTTAGGAGTTTTCAATCTGTGCCTCCACCTACCTATCTCCAGGTACCCTTCACCACCAGGACTTCTGAAATAGTTCATGGACTCAGAGGCCGTTTCCTTCTTTGCCAATTATCCTTTCAGCAATTACGCTTCTATCTACAATATTTTAAAGGTTTCTTATGTCCTGGCCGAACTTCTTTTCACACAGGGAGCTGTGACTCAAACATGGAGCTCAGCTCGGAGGCAAGACCTTTTCATTTATCATTGCGGACTTCTGGTTATTCGGGTTTCGGCGGTCCACACATTTGGAAGTGAAGGAAGAGTTCAGGCCAACACCTCCCAGCGCATGGCGCTGAGAAAGCAGGTAATGTCTCCCATGGATGCGAGACATTCATACAGGCTCATATCTGAGGACTATGAGCTTGACATGCTGCAAATCCATGGTTGTATTAGTATGAGGTAGAGCAGTGACACGCGGATTCTCGACAGCTCGGGAGGTCGGTACCCCTCACCCCCAAGTGGTCCAGGGTCAGCTGTCATCAGTGCGGACAGTGTCCACAACTGGACAGTGTGAGTTTGGCCCCGGACCGGGCATGACCAGCTGTTTCAGCACGAGTTTCGAGCTCTGATAGGACCACATTCTTACGCTTCACAAAGCCTGCAACACACCACCCCTTGAGGCAAGTGTGAACACTGTGTTCTCCCTCTATAAAACAGCGAGACACCCTTCTGTGTCCTCCAGGGTTTACGCCCGAAGGTCATGGCTGCACAACTTAACAAGAACAGACGGGAAGAAACAGAAAAGAAGTCCGCATTCACTTCCCTCGATTCAGTCCCTTTGGTAGAGAGCTTTTGTCCCTTCCTTGCAGGCCAGGTGGTCCTACCCTGAAGTTTGACTTCTTTGTGTGGATGAAGCTGACCCCAGAGCCATGGGAAGTCTACTGCGCGTTGGGCTAAGAGCTGCCACTGAAGAATTCTGGACTTTGGTTCTCTCGCGGGTGCGATCTCTCCCAGGGTCTCCCCTGCCCACGACGCTTCGGCAGCCCACCCCACTCGCTGCTACCAACCAGTCCCAATGCCAGCTGTGCTGAGCCTACCTTCTCTCCTTCTCAAGCACGTGGGGTTGGCTGATCGAAAGGGTCCCGGAAAAGTAGCACCCACCCACTTTTAAGCTCACACTCATGGCTGTGGGCACTTCGTTCCTGGGGGCTGCCGGCCACACACCCCTCACTTCCCTGCTCTACAGAACGGAAATGTCACCATGTCTCAAAGGTCTCCCACAGGGTATGACAGCAAGAGGGAGTCCAGGTTTGTAACCAAATCATGGCAGGGACTGCCCACTGTTTGCTTTCTCTCCTGGTCATACATTATCCTGAGTGCTTCCGTGAGGATCTCTTCGGATACTCAGGTTAACATTTAAACAGGAGGTTACATAGGGAGCTTAACATTTACATGTCGCGATGGAAAGCCGATTGCCCTACCTCATGGGGGTGGGTCTCACCTGATCGGGTGAAGGTCTGACCAGCGCGAAAAGCCCGACCTTCCCCCCAATAAGGGGGATCCTCCTGCCTGGCTTCCGTCATGCCCCCTGTAGAACACTCACTAACAATGCCAAGACATGCTGCTGTCCCTTTATTGATTAGAGAAGAAGAAAACGTGTGGAGCACCAATAACTTAAGGGGACACGTGGGAGAGGATACGTCTCACAACCTGGACGGTACATTTCCCTCTTGGTGGGTGTTATAGCAGGTATATGACAAGAGTCATCGTAAAATATTTGTAGGTCAAGGATTTACTCAGGCACCCAGTGACCTCGTGTCTTTGTCTGTTACATGTAGCCATGGAAACGCCCATGCTTGCAAACGGGGAATTTCAAGGGGACTCTTGAAATTAGTGGTTTACCTGGAGGAAATGTGTTTGTACAACCCACAGTGAATTCGGAACAAATTTTCTTTCCTTAACACTTTTCTTCTTGTTGAGTAATTTTTAGTAATTTTTTTTTGTTGTTTTGGAATAATTTCAGATTTACAGAAAAGCAGTAAAGATAGTACATTCCCCATCGAGCCTTTCTCCAGCCTGCTAGCATCTTACATAACCTTGCACGTTTGCCAAAACGATGAAGCAACCTGGGGACCTTATTATTAACTGTATTACAGAACTTTGTGAGGATTTTCCCAGGTTTTCCAGGAACAATCTATTTTCTGTCTGAGGGTCCCACCGAGGACACGACATGGCACGTAGTCATCCTGCCTGCTCGGTCTCTTCTACACAGTTGCTCAGAGTTTTCATGACCTTGATGGTTGGACAAGGGATTTTCAGGCTATCCCTCAATCTGGGTTTGTCTGATCCTTTTCTGATGACTAAGCTGGAATTATGAGTATGGAGCACAAAGCCCCCAGAGACGAGGCGCCCAGCTCTTCATATCAGGGGTCGTATCAGGGGTCCCCAATTTGCCCAGGACTCATTACTGTGATATTCTCTTTGTCACCTGGCAGAAACAATGTCTACTGAGTTTCTCCACTGTTAATCATTCCTTGTTTAGTGTGACCTGGGATTTTAAAAAAATGTACGCGTTTTCCAAGTACCAAAAGTTATATTTATTTCTTATTTTTGCGGGGTTTCTTTTTTCTGGTTCCAACTTACTTCAAATTCAATTGCATCTTTGCTGCTTTCTTCCAGGAAAAACAAGGCGTAGCTACCACGTACAAATTCTACCATTCTTCGTAGAATTCTCCTGCTTTAAACCTGAGGCTATTCTTGGCTGGAGGAAAAAGAAACCCATACTTGGAGCATCTCCAAAAGCGGACGGAATGTAAGAAGTATTTTATATGCATTCCCTACTTACATTTCACAGGAGCCCTCTAAATTAAATATTAACAAACTGTGTTTTGTTTTTTTCAAATGAATAAACCAATTTCCCAAGGCCATAGTTAAAAGACGGTGAGTAATAAAACAGGTAGGGTAGAACCCAAATTCCTTAGCTAGCAGATCAAAACCACCCACAACCATTTAAAATTTCACACTGGCCACTCTACGCCACGGACCCACCCCCCAAAATGACAGGTCTACGCCCTGCAGCTTAAGCATTTCCTAAACATCAGTGCCCTGACCACTCACTCCTGCTGCCACCATCCTCCAAGTGGTCTACCCAACTAACAATCATCCTGTAAGCCTAGCAGAAGCCCACCTCCTCCAAGAAGCCCTCAGAGATTGCTACTCCCCATGTTTTCCCCCCTCCCGCCCTGACAGTGCTGTTTCTAGCATCCCCTGGCCTTGGGTGATATCTATGCTTCCTTTCCCCCAGCTTGTTAAACAGGGTTTGCCTGTCCATGCACCACACCATGGAGAGCCGTAAGTCAGCGTCCTCACGAAGGGGACCTGGGATAGGCATGTCAGCTCCCCAGCTCCGTGGCTGGAACCATGCATGACGTGCTTCTCACCACACACCAGCTCCGGGCTTTGATCTGCCCCTGTGGCCTCCCCTTACATGTGGCTACGTACCCATGCAAAAGCTGGCCACCTGCTAAGTTACAGAGAGCAGTCCCCAAGGCAGCCTCACCTCTGACACCAACTGGAGGCTCGGGGCAGTGAAGGAGGGGTGGAGTCTCAAAACTACCATCAGTTCAATAATTTGCTAGAAGGACTCACACAACTGATGAAAGGCAGTTTCGCTCGTGGGTACAGTTTATTCCAGCTGAAAAACACAGGGGGGAAATCAGCTAAGGGAAATGCGTGTCGAGAAGCACACGTGAATGGAGGACATGGGAGGTGCCCGATGTCCCCTCCCTGGGAGTCCGAGACGGTGTTGCTTTCCCAGCAGGGACGTGTGGCAATACGCAGGCAGGACTGCCAACCAGGAAGGCTCACCGGGGACGTGGGGTTCAGAGGATTTCTTGGGGCTCCATCACGTAAGAATGACTGACTGACTGACTGTCTCCAGCAACTCAGGAGGTCGAGCTGATAACACATGGCCCCAAGGCCCGTGACTGGGTCACATGCTTAGGATTCCTGGCATGGCCAGTCCCCCAGCCCCCCCACATCACACCGTCACACTATCTGGTGACTCGAGGACCCCAGGCAAACAGAGACAACTCCACCGAGCACGACACCCCACGGACTCAGAGTCACCTCCCAGAAGCTAAGGGAAAAGGTCAGCTCTCTTTTGGAACGAAAATAAACTCTCAAGTGTCCTTCATTCTCTTTTGCAACGTTTTGCTCTGTATATGTTTCTTGTCAGAACCAGAGTGTGTATATGTGTGTGTGTGTGTGTGTGTGTGTGTGTACACACCCAAACATTTGCAATGACGTCCCCTGCAGTGCTAAGGTCAAGTGCAATCTTATTAGTTTTTCATTTACACATTCCCACCGTATCCATACTCCCGACAAAAATGGCTGCTTCTAGAACTGGGACGGGAAGACACATTTTAATGCGACCGTTTTTACATGTTGCATATCCAGTTTGCCTCACTAAGAGCTGCAGGCTTTGTCCCCTAATAAGTAATTAATATAAAATAATACTTGGAGGACTGTATGCTTCCCCCCCTTTTGTGAATTATGAGAAGAATGACTACAAAAAGCATATTAAGGATAAGTCAAACTCCACATGGGAATTATAATAATTGTGTATTTATTAAAGTATAATAACCTAAATAAACCACCTAAGCAGCATAAGCATATACATGGCACACAGATACACACACACACAGAATCACACACACACACACGCACACACACACACACAATCACACACACATTTTTTTGGAGGTGCCAAAAAATGTAGACAAGTGAATACTTTGGTCAACGTTGCTCAAGCAGGAGTTTGCCATCATCAGAAGTGTCTGGACACTGATGGGAACCGCTTTGAGCACCTCTTGTCATTGCAGAAGTCACAGGGGACTTGGATTCATCTTTTGTTATCGGTATATATTGAGTATTACAATTTTAATAGTTTTTTCCTTTCTTAAAATGTGTATCTATTTTTCGGGCCCTCTGTAGACAGGTAACAGTCTATTCATCGGTGTGGACTGTCACTCGGGCACATGCAAGATGTTTTTGCCATCATGAGAGTGAAGATGTTCTCCTTTTTGTCACGTCTGACCTTGTTTTCTGCCCACTCAGGGCTGCTGTTTCTCGCTACGACGTGCACCACCCGTGGGGACAGCGGCACCCCTACGGGCCAAACACTGGCTGCTAGGGGTGAAAACATTGCCCCATTTTTCTGGAAAAAGCACAGATAGGCCTGCAGGTACATACACAGATGGATAGTATAACTGTAGTGTTAAACTTTCATGGAAGGAAAGGGAACAACCAGAAAAGAAAATGTCCTGGGGGCGGACGGATGGCTCAGTTGGTTAGAGCGCGAGCTCTCAACAATAGTTGCTGGTTCGATTCCCGCATGGGATGGTGGGCTGCAACCAAAGATTGAAAACGGCGACTGGACTTGGAGCTGAGTTGCACCCTCCACAACTACATGGAAGGACAACGACTTGGAGCTGATGGGCCCTGGAGAAACACACTGTTCCCCAATATTCCCCAGTAAAAAAAAATTTAAAAAAAAAAAGAAAGAAAGAAAAGAAAATGTCCAAACAAACGAAATGCAGTGGTGTGACGCCGTGCCAAACACGTTCTTTCTCCATGGTAACTGAGAACCCCTTACTTCATCCCCACCACTCCGTGCCCTTCAGCCATAACCAAAGAATGTCACACACGAGATATTATGCGAGCATTTGTGTCTCTCAAGCATGACGTTCTCCAACGCCTCCATCCATTTATCTGTATTTGCTGGAAACCAGCACTGACTCTAGCACACCGAAGGTGCTAGCTGGTCGTTTCACGGATACACGAGCCAACCCACTAAGAAACAAAGGTTAATGATACAAAGACTCATAAGCATTGAACATTTCCAGGGATTCCTCTCCTAATCCTCACAGCACCCCTGGGAGGAAAACATTGCGATGGACCGTGCCCGTTTCGGAAATGAGAAAAATAAGACACAGAGACTTCAGGTCAAGACCCCAAGTCAACACAGCCAGTAAGAGAAGACCCAAGGAGAGATCCCGGTGTGCGACGCCCTCGTAGCCGAGGAACAAGAAACACGCCCGTCATGAATAACACGAAACCAAGCAGAGGGCCACTCTACTGTCACGGAGTCCAAACGACGCTAGGAATTACTGAAACATTTTACACTGTACTCCGTAATTGGAACGCACGAAGGAAAATCAATGAGTGATTCAGAAAGAAAGAGCCGATAGAACACTGACTGTAATTTTGCGTAGACAGAGAACCCGTACCCATTTTTGATGGTATCAAGCGGACAACCCGCACTCCCCATGCGAGGGAGGTGTCATGGTTACCTGTGGTCAAAAGGTCGGTCTGCTCTGTTGGACCACTGCTTCAATTTGGCAGGGTCGGCCTCAGAGAGATTTTTCAAAAACTCTAATAAAATAACACACCTTCTCATGAAATCACCGAACCCCACAAACTGTGTTGGAATCACATCCTGCACCCCCATGTTGGAGCCTCCAAGACAATTCACACAGGAAATTCAAGGCGCTGACAATTGTAGGTATTAATATCTCACAGTTCTGTCTACTTTTCCTGATGTCACCTGTGCGCTTCACAACAGAAGACAATTCCAGGGAGTTTCATGTTTGGATTCGAGTCTGTGATTTCTGCCACATGAACTCAGGTTATACGTAACACAGTCATTCTGAAAGGCTCTTATTTTGTCCGATGTGTCCCCGAGTATACGTCCACAAAATCAGAGTGCCTAGAAAATGCAAACTTTTATACCCTAGGATTCTGCCAGGAGGGCAGGTTCTCTCAGTTGTCCCAGGTCCGCTGCAAAGGATTGTTCTGTGTTTTGTTTTGTTTTGTTTTCTACAAAGCCAAGAGTTTTTAACATTTGCTTTGCATGGCTATTGTTGGTCTCTTCCCATATTTCATAAACTCTACATCCAAGCCCCACACTATGTGAATAAATCTAGAGTGCTCGCTATGATAAGCCATGATATCTCACATCTATCTTAATTCTAATGATAGATGTGTGTAGAACAGTTTAGTCGCAAACCATTTTCCATGTGCTGTTGAAACTTATTCTTGGCAGAACAGAAGATGCCGGCGCTGTTATCAGCCTTACCTGACAGAGGACAGTCCAGGGAGAAATATTACTCACCGGAGGCGGTGTGTATCATCGTATGGGCCGCTGCAGTAACAGACAGGCCAGAGTGCTCTGGTTCAAACGTGGTCACGCGCGTGTCTAGTGTAGAGCTTGTGCCACAGGACGCTAGAACCCTCTGCTCCATGCAGTCATTCGGGGACCTAGGCTGTCACGCTTTGCGTCTCACAAATCCGTGTTGGCATGAGCCCTGCAGTCAGATAGAAGGAATCCTGTGAGACATTTCTACAGTGAGGCACGGGCACTTCAGCTCTGGTCAGCTTCTCCTTGGGAGGACAGAGGCAAACGTAACCATGATAGAAGGCAGACATGGGTCTGGCTGGGCACATAGAAGGAGGGGTGGGCAAACACTCCCGCAAGTACGAAAGAGCCCAAACAGGATGGAACCAAGGTATTCTGACCATACATCCCACATCGTCTCTCTGCATCACTGCCTGAATGCCCCTTTGGCCAGGTTTAATTAACGTACCCCTGGATTCAATGGACCATTTCCTGATTCCAAACATTTTTTTAAGAAAGGATCTAGACATCACCGTGTTCAGGCCAACACTCTACCTGCCAATATTTTCCTCCTGGAGGAAATGGGCTCTTATCTCTTGAGAACATGATTGATCCCCAAAAGGTAAGATTTTTAAGGCACATCTGAGCTATAGGGCACACAGATATCACGAGCATGCAAAGGGTTGGGTGAGGTGCTGTTTATTTGGTTTTGCCCAGGGTTCCCAGCACCGGAATCCTGCATGAATTACTCTCAGCCTAAGTGCCTAAGCTTTGTAGGCACCTGTGAGTAGGTACTACTGGGACCCACCCTCTAAGAGTGGTGGCCTCTGTAGGTCAGGAGAGTCATGCAGAAAGGAAGGCTTTTGTCCAACAGACATAGAAACATCTGTCCACACAAACACTCATACACCGATATTCACAGCAGTGACACTAATAATAGCCCCCAAACGGGAAGCAGCCCAAATACCCATCGACGGACGAATGAATGTACAGAATGTGGTGTGTCCACACAGTGGACCATTATCTGCTCATAAGGAGGAATGAAGCTCGGACACATGTTACGACGTGGATGAACCTCAAAAACGTAATGCAGAGCTGAAAGAAGCCAGACACAAAAGGTTACATATTATGGGTTCCTTTTATAAGAAATGTCATCTATAGGGACAGAAAACCGACCGGTGGTCGCCAGGTGCTGGTGGGATTGGGGGGTGGGGGAATGGGGAGTGACTGATAAGTGACTGCTAAAGGATACAGAGTTTCTTTGAGGGAGGATAAAAATGTGCTAAAGTTGACTGTGCTGATGGATAGACAACTCTGTCAGTCTACATGAACCACTGAGTTGTCGAGTCTGGGGGAATTGTAGGACAGGTGAATTCTATATCTCAAATAAGCTGCTATAAAGACAAGAAAGGAAATCCTTTATAAAGGCACACGGCGGGGCGGGTCCGGGAGGCCTGCTTCCTGGAGACTCCGGAGTGCCTCGGGGGTCCCAGAGCAACACCCACCAAGAAAAGGAGCCGACGCGTAGCTATGACCCAGAGCACATTCCATGAGACCAGTTACACACAAGACACCCAGTATGTTCCACAACACTTCCCGTCGGTACAGCCTCAGTTTCCCCCTTTCTGCACCATGTGCACACACCCAGGACATCCAGGAAGCTGAGTATGTGTATCACCGATTCCATCAGGACTCGGCCACGGGGTTTGCCCAGGACCGTGATGAACTTGACCCGAAGCCTATGATCGTAAAAAACAGCCAAAGTTAAGGAATCACCGCACCCCATGTGTTCTGGAAACCCACTGACTGCCCAGAACCTGCCTTCCCTGTGAAATTTACATACGACTCACAGAGGCCCCCTTGTTTACCTTAGGACAAGGCAGACACAGACACTCCAATGCTCCAGCCTTTGTCTCGCAAACGACTCACTGAAATGCTTGTCTGCACTGATCAACTAGAACAAAATGTCTGCTAACCACACATTGGTTCGGCTTGTCTCCTAGCCCAGGACCTTTCACGTTGGTTCACCCTCCACCTGGGCCAGTAGACAGCACCTCCTCAGGACAGGCTGGCCTCAGAGAAAACATCCTCTGACCCAGTATGGGGTCATCCCACCCCCCACGCCTCATTCTTTCTAGAGTTGTAGGTCGAGTGTGGTCCTCTCTGTAGAACAAAGTCCGCTCTTGCCTAACTGTTGTGTGTGGACCGTATTCTGCCAGTCATGAAAGCTGTCCTGGACCTACTGCGAGTCTCTTTCCCCTTTGGCAGTAATCCTATTTGAATAAATGTCTCTCCTTACTAAGTCCAGATTTGGTTTTTGTGTCTGGTTTGTTGGGACGCCCACAACCCCCCGGGGCTCTGAGGGGACACTGTCACAAGCCTTTCCTCACGACGCCACTACTAGGTCCCACCTTGGCCTACTTTTCCTCACGCCCGATGGAATCGACATATCAATACATCTCCTGGCTTCTTCTATTAAGTTCCCTTCATCCTCTCTCTTTTCTTGTAACATGTTGAATTCCTCACCGTGATAAACAGATTCCCAAAATAGCAATCTTTGGTAAGTGATGGGGAACTTTTGGAAGAGGCAAGGGGACCTTTGGGTGATGGTTGTCTGAGTGTCTGTAGTGACAACTATGGACACTTGCAAACACAATGGATCCCATGAACTCAGCCTGGATTGTCACACCCCCACTATGCAATGTTTGAGCAAAGTATTTCGGGGCCATGTTCCCTCTGGGCGGCATGGTTCTCTTCGTCCTTTCTTCTCTTTCACCAGCTGATCTGTGCCCAGAACTCCTCCTTTTTATTGAGTTTCCATTGTCACGTTCTTGAAATGCTGAGTGTTTACCCCTGCAGTTGTAGCCAGCTTGGGAAATGACACCATCCCATCGTTGCTGAGAGACGCTGCAGGAGTGTTTTTGTGTCACCTGGACCCTTGGAAGGTGACCCGGGGTGCTTTGAGAGTTGAGGACCGAATCCCTTTCGCAGGCACTTCCCCTTCCTGCTCACCACTGGAGGTGAGGAGACATTTCCCACCGCACGGGGTGAGGACAACCAAGAGTCTTCAGTCTCACACGCATAAATGTTTCCGGGGAAGAAGTCACTGGGCTGTTGGTTTCAATCCCTTGGTACCCACCATGTCGTGGGCTGTGCTAAAGAAAGAAACCAGTTGTATGGTGCTCATGTCCGTCTCCTGAACGCTGAGTGTACGCCTGGCAAGCACGGAACAGCCGGCGGTTCGGGCCGGGTTCTTCATCTGCCCCATTTCCTGACGACAACCCCACCTGGTCCAACGAACCAGGGTTAGGGTTAGGCTGGCATTAGCATGCCTCGTCTAGAAGGTCCTTTTTCAAGAGCTGTGTTGGAGGAGGAAGATGGCAGACCTACATCTATCCTACAGGCCGTGGAGAGCTTTATTTACAAAGTGCTTTAGACAAAGTCTTTTGCAGAACACAAATAGCAAGCAATTATTTTCAAAGGACTATAATGTACGTAGCCAAAAGCTCTTTCAATTGAAATGGCATTAGCGTACATCTTACTTTCTGAAAAATGTACTGGAACTGTGTGAGAGAGAGACACATTCAACGTGTGTCCGGGAGAGCTGAGCTACTGAATAAAGAGGAGAACCAGGTCGTGATGGAAAGACCTGTTTCCCACCTTGCGGAGGTTCCATTAACTCGATTCAAGCAGTGTGTCTTGGGTTCCTTGGTGTTTGCAATGAGGCTCTGAACACGGAGGCGGGATAACAGGTTGGGTGAGATGTCCTCCCTTCGACCAACACACTTCAATCTGCCTTTACAGATACTCCAGTCAAGAACGCCAGCGGATGACACATTCCTGAATTTCTGTTTCCTTGTATGTTTGTCTGTTTTCCCTCCTAACTCCGTCCAAATTCAGTGCTTAGACCAAGGAAACCGTGGTATCTACTTGGAGCCAGACAACAGTGCAGACTCGAAAGGTAAATACCTTTGTCCCCCGGGTGACGTGTGCCTGATTATTTTAAAGAAGATAAGTCAATGACTGTCGGGCACCGAATAGTCACAATGCGACACTCTCTTCTTTGATTGAAGGCTCTCCGGGGTCACTGAAGAGTCGTTTGCAAAACTGCTTCTTGATGCATCATTTCACGGTAGTGATCCCCGAAAGCCCAGGTAGGGGCTCTGCCCGCAAAGCTGTGATTCCTTTCCTTCCAAGAATTGTTTCAAAGCAAGCGACAGCTGGGGGAGGGCGGGGAAGGAAGGTCAAGACAGGCTCTGTTATCTGTTATAACAGGCTTAATGCGACCCTAGTAAGTTCTCTTTGACACCTTTCAGAGGAGACGATTGCTCCTAAATACACATTTACAGAAACAATTCAAGGGGCACAGAAAAGGTACATTTCTCTTCCATCTAAACCAGGGGTGTCCAAACTTTTTTCAACGTTTTTCACCAAGGGCCACTTGCGGTAAAATACACACACAGCCGGGCCACTCACTCGAGGTGAGGTACGTATTGCCTCACCTGGTTTATTTAAGTAAACTAAATATATTTTTGGAATTCGCTGCGGGCCAATTAACAATGGATCGTGGGCCGCAGTTGGCCCGCGGGCTGCAGTTTGGACACCCCTGATTCTAAACACTCAATGATAACCTGTGTAACAATATAAAGGACGTAAAGAGTAGAAGATGCTAGAATATGGAGGTTAAGGCTGGAATCCAAGAGACCTGGACTCAGATTCCAGCCTCGCCTCTCACTGATTACACCCACAGGGTTTATAAATAGAACTTTTTGAGCTCAGTCACCTCAGATAAGGCAAGACGAGCTGTCTCATCTATCCCAGTTGGTCCACGTTGCGGACTCACTTCCAGGATTTATGGAGACCAGAAGCGACCCACGGGCATTGACTGCCTTTCCTGAACCCACTGCAGGGCTCTGGCACACAGCCTGTCCCTGAAGCATCTGAGAAAAGAAGGCATTGGCGGCCGTGGGAGCAGAGCAGGTCTGAACGGTCTAAAATCACACGGAGGCTGAGATATGGACAACATTTGCTGCTCACATAGACAACCCCTAAGGATATGTCCTTGACGTGAATGTGGGTACTGGGTCCCCCTCACCACAGACAGCAGGGCAGCCTGGTTTTCCACCTCCACCAGACCCACCTGTGTCTTTGTCCCTTGGCAGCTGTGTGCAGGCTGATTGTATCCTAGTGAGCCTCCAAGGAGGTGTGAATAAATGTCCCCACGGGAGGCCCGATTCCAGCAAGACACACACATCTCACCTGCTGTTTGGAACACATCTCTTTGCAAACGCTAATCAGCTTCTATCCTAACTGCAGCTGTGGGGATACCATCGACTATTGCAGTTGGTATCACTGAGGGTATAATAATAATACTTTCTACGCACCTGAGTACGTTCCTCTGTCTAAGCAAATCTGAATTGAAAACATAGGTCCTCAGTAAATTTTCTACCAAATACCTGTAGCTCTAGACAATGGATTTTGACCTAACACAACAGAGCAATGGATCCGCCCTTCGTTGACCACAAATTGGTTTTGGGAAGGTAAGCTGTGATTTAGAGCTAAAAGTTTATACGATAGTTGCTCTGTGCTGTGTAACATGCAGACGTAACGTTTGCATGTACAATGCATTTTACAATGTAACGTGCATTGTAAAATGCACGACGGCACCTGCAAAAGGCCTCTCAAAATAAGTGTTTCTTTCGGGCAGAAATAATAGTTTTGAGATCCCTCACGCACAGGGGAGTGGGTAGCCGATGGTCTGACATTAGGTTCGAGTGAACTTGAGAGTGGAGACAATATATACAGGGTGGGACACAGCAGCATGCAGAACAGATGGGACTTCCATTCGGCCGTTGTGTTGGGCCTCTGCATCCATCTTCTAAAACCAAATCGCCCCAGACAACAATTGTTCATCTGCTCAAAGAAGAGAATGACCATGGCTATGTGGGTGGCTCCAAACTCAGATGCTCAGAATCTAATTTAGACACAGCAACTTCACAAGTCAAGCTTTTTACCCAGAAAGTGAGACGAGACGAAGAGAGACAACAGCTTGGATGGTGCATGGGATCAAAGGATGTCAGGGAAACTTCTAGATTTGGCCCGTGTGTTGCACCCTTGGGCCAAGGTCCCACCACCACCATGACGGTGGTGCTGCACGGGGGTGGTGCCATATGGTGCATCCATTTGCCCAAACCACAGGAGATGGAGCCTCTGGAGACGTGCACAGCAGCTCCTGTTATAATGCTGGGCATGAATACGCTCAAGGAGTCTTGAGAACAGCCCTTTTGAAGGAAGGTGCAGCTTCACGGTCTCAGCTCCTTCCTTAGAAAATTCTGAGGTGGGTTTCACTCAAAGAATACTGTGGCCCCAAAGGGACATCGTCCTCCTGCTGAGATTTCACCCCCACAGGACACCCCTAGCATGAGAATCAAAGCTTCTCGTGCACCTACCACTCCAGGAGCCAAAACAGCAAGGCGAAAACCCTCCCCTCTGGTTGTTTGAGTATGGAATACAAACAGAATAATTGATTACATGCGACTCAAAGGGCATTTCAAATATTAGCTCACACGCCGTCATGCAAAACAGGGAAGATTTCCGTTTGAAAATTCCGGTCACTGCTGAGAGAGACTTTCGGGATTCATGTCCTAGGCAACAGACATGCGCTCGGAAAAGGAAATCTTCCCACAGGGTTTCTGTACTTGCCATAGTTCGCTTGCATTTAAACACATGAGGACTTTCTCAGCTCTCACCGAGCGGTCCTTCTGCAAACCAGGGCTCTATTCTCCAACACACTCCAGGAATGGGCAGAAAGAACTGGATCTCACAGTGGGGACGACGGGCTGCCCCTCATCTAAAGAGGGGGACATACTTTGGCATCAACATATCAGGACGGAGATGCTAAGGTGGCAGGTGCAATTATCTTAGACGAGAGAACGTGGCCAAACATTGTCCCACGAAAAGGAAAATGGGCTCCTTGCCCGAGAATCAGTAGTACACACATTCATGGAATTTTTTTCCCCAAATGGGACACACGTTTGCAACTTTAAACAATAATCAGTGGAATAAATCTGAGACACAGGCTGCATTTATCACACGAATGTGATAAATTATTAGTTTCTTCCACTGAAGTTTGAATTTGTGACTTTGGATATCTTGATCATTGAGGCAAGGAGTAGAAACCTAATATTAAACTCTGAGCTGCACGAAGCTGAAACATCCCGGGATGGACACCTGGGCCCTCCACTTACGCCTGGGTGACGCTACTCCTGGGTCAGTGATGGGAAGAACTCAAGGCAGGAAGAAAGAGCCTCTCCCAGCTGAGCCTACAATGCTGAGGCCATTACCTGGCCAGGCCATAAAAAGCTCTGCCATGGTAAAAAAACAAACAAAAAAAACAAAACAAAAAATACCAAAAAACAAAAACAAAAAAACCAGTACAATGGGAAGAGCATAGGATCCACAGAGAGAATCTATAATTGAACTCCGCCCTTTTGCATTATGGTGACGATGGACTTGGTAGGAAGACATCAAAAAACATCTAGGAACCTGCTTGGGTTCCAAGCCCTGGTGACTTCCTGTCCTTGCAAGCTGAGTTCTCCATGGGATCCAACGCCAGGGGCAGGACACTGGCATCTGGGGCCAGAGTCCCAGGTTGTCACGAAGTGTGACTTTCCTCATGAGTCCTGCTGCAGTAGGTGGCCATTAAACAGTGCTTGATGGCATCACTAGCTGTACTCGGAGACGTGTGGACACAGAATAGAGACGCCATCCAGATGTACGAAGCATCAAGAAAGGTGCGAGGACAATTCTGTCCCTGGACCCTGCTTCTTACACGCGTCCGTCATCGATTTTTCGGTTCCGCGCCCCATACTCGTCCATCTCTGAAAACACTGGGTGCTCAGGACAAAAATCCCCCAGCGCTGTGGGTGTGATGGGTTCAAGAGGGTCTCCGATGTCCCTCTCCCTCCAAAAATTGATGTTTCCCATCCAAATGTGACATGGTTCATCCAAGTTTGTTCTCCATTGGAAATGTGCATGTGGACATGTCAAAGGATATTTTGAGGAAGATACCACACTCTCTGTTTTTCTGATGAATTCGATCACTCAAAGTGAGGGGGAAAGGAAGGTGGCGTCCACCCTGTTCAATACGGCATTTACATTGTAATCGTGTGAAGTGCTTGACGGCTTATTGTTGTTGTTGTGAGAGTGATTACACTTAAGACTCATATTGCCCTGGCGGTACATAGAAATGTCTGGTGATTTTATTATACAGTGGTTCAGACCCCTCCCTCCGAGTTGGTACTTAGGGGGCTGGTGTATTTGACCGAATCCTTTGCTGCTATCAGTCTCCATCTTCTTAGACCCCTTCCATCGATCCAGCCCAACATGTCTGTTTTAGAGCTCTTCTTTTCTTTTCTTTTTCATGCCAGTTTTTGTTCGGTCTTAATGGTGTCATTCAATATAGTACCTAATAGTTCCAGCCTCCCCTACTTTGCAACCCCAATCAGCAGGCTCTCCTTTTCTTCATCCAACTCGTTAAGTAAAATGGTCAACAGGAGAGGACCGATGAGAGAGCCACGGAGAAATCATGAGAAACTAAATGACAGCCGTCATTTAGTCATGAATTTCAATGATTTCATTGTATCATTACCCAGTCTTCCAGGCTGTGATTGGG
The DNA here is from genome assembly GCF_004115265.2 of Rhinolophus ferrumequinum. Taxonomy (NCBI): domain Eukaryota; kingdom Metazoa; phylum Chordata; class Mammalia; order Chiroptera; family Rhinolophidae; genus Rhinolophus; species Rhinolophus ferrumequinum. The sequence continues at coordinate 121,482,316 of NC_046284.1, read as the reverse complement.
GAGAAAAAGTGTCAAAATTTGGCTCAAATGGAGATATTGCTCTTCAAGTCTACTGTGTTTCTCATATTTATGAGTGCAGTGAAATTATTTCTTCATCATGGGCCCACCCTCACTCAAAGTGGCCTCGACTTTCTTCTTTAAGTGGTCACCAAGCAGCCTTATAGGGACTCCATTTCCAACATGTCCTCAGAAGGACATTAGCTCACATTCAATCAAAGCTATATCGCCTTCTCAGTGACCGCGAGTGAGTAGTTCTCATTTCCACTCGCGGGTCCTCTTCTCAGCTCCCCCGACCTCTCCCCATCGGACTTCAGGGACCACCCCATCTTTCTTGCTCACACATCTGTGAATTTCATCTATTTTCTGGTCTGTGAAAAATCAGAGCCCTTGTTCATGTTTCAGTTTTCTGGATGGAAATCTCTGCTGTCTCGGAAAGGATGTCTTTGGGGCTCACTTATGTCACCGGCCATCATGGTCAGTCCAAGCTATTTGTGCGGTCTTTTGTGACTTTGAGAAGCAGCTTATCCTGGCTAGAATATCTTTCTTTCTACAAGTGGCTTTCCCTTATAACCATCTCACGATCTTAGGATTTGAGTATTCTTCTAAAAGTTAATTTTAGAACTACCTGTCCACAGGTTCTTCTCAAAGAGCTTTCTCTACTGAGAAAGCCACATGAGAGTCCAAGAGATACTGCGTCTTGCTATGAAAGAACTAGTCAGCGCTTCTTAACACTATGCCGGTGATGGGACACCTAGAATTCACAGTTCTCTCGGTGATGATGATAATCCTTTGACCGTATGAACGACCATGCTTTTTGTAGCCATTTTCATCTTATGACCAATATGGCCCGCCAAAGGTACTGTCTGTGACGAGTGCTGTAAATAACATAAAATTACAGCTAGGAACAAACACCGAGCCCCCACGGCCCAACAAAGCTACCCAAATCATTGCATTCTGGGGTTTCTCTACTAACAAGTGCTTGCTTCTTGTTTACCATATTTCTCCCAAGGGGTGGAGATTAGTACTCAAAAATCAGAGAAGAAACAGGATGCCAGGCAATTGTGAAAAGGAATTAGGGGAGGAGGAAAGCTTTACAACGAACACTACTTAGTTATTCCCGGTAATCGTTGGTTTATTTTTTTGGTTTTGGTTTTTTGTTTGTCTGTTTATTTGTTTTGCTGGTTCCTTTTCCTTCTCTTATTATATTTTTTATTAGTTTCAGGTGTAAAAAACAATGTAAAAGTTAGACATTTACACCCCTCACAAAGTGATAAGCCCTCTCCTCCAATCTACTGCCCTCTGACATCACATGTAGCTGTTACAATCCCTCTGACTCTATTCCCTATGCTGTCCTCCACATCCTGTGACTATATATATACATATATTAAATTATAGTTGACATTCATTATTCTTCAGCTTCAGCTTCAGGTGTACAGCGCAGTGGTCAGGCGCCCACACCGTCCATGAAGTTCTCTCCCTAATAAGACACGTGCCCACCTGACACCCTACATGATCTTTACATTATTCATTATATTCCCCAAACTGTCTTTCAGATCCCTCGGGCGATATGGTAGTTACAATCTGTGCTTTCTAACCCCGTCACCTTCTCCCTTATCCTCACCCTCCTCCCATCTAGCAACCCTCAGTTTTTTCTCTAGATGACTATAAGTTTTGACGAGCTGTGCAGAGACGGCACCCATCACGTGATTTCAAAAGCCAGGATCCAAGGAAAACTTGGTGTTATAAAGGGCAGGAAGTTGGTGTCAAGAAGTTGGATAGTCCCAAACACGTCCATTCCCTACTGAGAAAAGCAGTTACCCAAAAAGAGCTACTTCCCACCTACTGTCCTGCCTTGGGAATTAATGACCCTTTGGAGGAAAAAGTAAAGTTCATTATCTGTTTCTCACATCTCTCCTTCTCAATGTCATAAAAGGATTAAATACCGCGTCAGCTTCACATAAAGAGAGCCAAGTGTCTGCAGAAGGGGGACAGCTGAGAAGTGCTCTAAAGCAAAGGAGAAGCCGTTAGATGCCACGGGACAGAAACATTTTTGATTTCCCAAGTTCATGATGACCTGTACATTCCCCTTTACTGATTGTCATTTAGCTCCTAAACCATGAAAGAGTGTAGAGCCTTCTCTCCAGAAGTATGATGGAATTGGCAGTCAGAAATGAATGCACAAACCACAGCCTGGCTTCGGGGGAAAGAACGTGAGAGAAACACTAGGAGATGGAAAGGACAGTGGCCGCTTTGAAGAATAAATGCGAACTGGCTGGGCCCTGGGGAAGTAAGCTTCAAATGAGAATTTTGAACCAGCCCTGAGAAGTACCTGTGAAGACCTCACACATGAGACCGGCTGATCCTATGGCACATAAGGTGAAGTCTTCTTCTCTCCATCTTCTAGCTGCAATATTAACTTTTTTGGAAACTTTCATATTTTCAGACGCCTTATTCATTCTAGGCTTAAGGTTTCCTAATACCTTTCTTCCAAATTTCTACAGAGACTTTAGAGTCCTGGGTTGGTTATGTGCCCATCCTGTCACATCTGACTCATGTTCCTTGTGAGCTCTGAGTTCATTTAGAGGGCTTCTTTGGGGCACCGTGATTTCTGGTGAAATGTCAGCCTCCCCAGATTCATTAGGATTATTTGCCATTTTACTGTCATGTTTTCATTTTTGACAGCTGCCTGTCCAGTCTCTGTCCTCGCTCCACACGTAAATACACGAGTTCATTTTGATTGTCATCTGAAACCTTCCCGCATTTTTTTTTAAAGCCCATCCTCTCTCTGAAACTGAGACATCCCCATAATATTCTTACAAGTCCAGAAAAGGATGCTGGATCCATCCCTGGTTATGTGACCCTCTTGCCATTTCTTGTCAAATCTTTTCAGCATGTATTTTCCCCCTTCTGTTTATGGCCGTTCCATCTATACATACCTTGGGCTCTCTGGTCCAGTCTTTGTTGCCTCCTAGTATTTTCCTCCATCAGTACACTGCATGAAGATACACCCTTATTCCCTGTCTCAAAATTCTAGTATTTTTCTGAAGGGTAGAACCTGTCACCTTTTGTGCTCGCCAAACCCAGCATGACAAAACTGCTACCACCTGTAAATTCTCTTCTATCATGCCACGTCTGCAGCCACCCCTCCCAGAGGTGCTACCTGTTTCTGCTTTCCCTGCCTCTTTTCTGCACCCCGCCCTTCCATCCATGATTTGCTCTTCCAAGCAATGCTTTGCCACCTACTCTGAAGAATATAGCAGAGGTGTCCCCTACCTTTTGGCACCCGCCACACACACTGTGCAAGTTGTACTTAAACTGGCAGCCTTTCTTCAAACGTTGTGGCTCAGCATTTGTGGGGTTCTTCACGTCATCGATGGGGAATTTAATTTTACTATTTCCTTCTCGTCACTGTTTTCCATTGCTTCATTCAGGAAAGCAGAGATAGCTGTAAGTAAGCTTATCAATGGGAAAGCTAGTTGCTTCGGCTTGTGTCTAAAGTTGTGAAGGATAAGACCGACGTCACATGCTAATTGTCCCCATTGTAACTGCTGTACAGTTTCATATGAGTTCCTTACATGTTACTAAAATTCTCCTTTATGCTCCATACCCCCCTGCACGGTCAACTGCATGAGTATTGATCCATCTAGCACATACTGGTTGAGTTGAATTGACTGGGTCTTAGGATCTGCTCATTTAATTCAAGAAACAGAACAGCCCTCAGGGTGGAAGGAGCAGTATAAATTTGATCACATTTATTTTTATACACAAGACAGACGATATTAGGATGGTTGACATCATTCTATGGGGCTGTTTTCTCTCTCTGGTCAAAACGAGCGGCTATCAAATCCATGTCAGATTCACTCCCCATGACCGGACATCTCCATAAGAGCAGGTGACGGAATGAGTGCAGCTTTCTGAGCTTCTAGGAAGCCCTCTTGATATCCTTTGCTTCCCTTTGAGTGGAACTGTATCTTTACTGTCCTCTTTCTGCTGGGCTACGCATAGACTTGGCCTCTGGTACAGCTTGCTTCATAGTTTTGGCATTCCTTTCTGTCTTCCTGCAGATGAAGACTATCAGGGAATTTTGGAACAGGAAGTAACCCTCAGATCCACCTACCTCCAGCTCCCCTACTTTACAGATGGAGGAAACGAGGCCACGAGGCTGAGACACGCCCGTGTTCTCACAGCGGGTGAGAAGAACGCATTTTGCTGAGAGCAAAGCTCGTGTTCTTTCCGCGACACCCCACTGCCTTCACTTTGAGCTGGAGCATCCGCGGAGGAGACAAGTACATCGGATGCGACTGCAATTATGTCCTTGGAAACATACAGCATCACTCTCAAGATGAGCAACTTGGCAGCCACCCAAACTTCAGTTTAACCTCCACGTAAAAATATGACACAACCTATGCCATTAGCACAAATGTGAAATTTAGGTACAACCCGGGCCTGTAGAGACTCCCTGTTTTTGGGTGACGAACAATCTTTTATCTTTGATGAAGAGATCCTTTCTTTATGTTTACCACAGTCTCAAATCCCTCTCTTTGCAGAAGATGGTATAAGCATTTCTACTTTGTCACTCACTTTTCTTCTATTTAAATGATTAAAAAAATAAATAAACGCTGTACACCATGGATTTCTAAGAAAATGATTTTTGCGGTTGCAAGACACATGGAGGTAGGCAAGAAAGAATGCTTTAAGACACAAGAAAACTCAGGTGTGAGTGATCTGTGTTGGAATGGTCGACTGGAAAGTAACAGCAAAAGTGCCAGAAGCTCCATTGGTGGGAATTAGAGACAAGAAGCTTTTCCTTGGGGGCGAGAGTATGCTGGCAAACTGCATGCTGTCCAACGGGAGGGACGCATGAAATTCTAGGCAGTACCACACACCAAAGCCGAGGTCATCGCTGGCAAAGCAGAAAAGAGATGCCGAAGACCCAAAGCAAAGGTGTGCTCGAAGGTGAATAAAACAAGCATCAGTGCCGCCATGACCCGTGCAGAGGGGCAACCCACCGTGAACAGGGGCTTTGCATCTGGGGCTCCCCAAACCGGGATTCAGGAGTGCACAAAGGAGAATCCTACTCTCTGCTCTGTACACATGGTGTCTGGTAACTGGGCACAGCCCCTCAGACGGTCTGTCCTACCAGATTGTCTTCCGTTTCTTAGAGGGATAGCAATCCTGATTTTCCATGCTCATGCCATCACTGGGACACTCTGTCCCTGCAATTCCCTCTCCTCAGGCATAAGCGTTTCCCGGCAGGTGACTTCTCTCTCTGCCCCCTCTGCTCCACCTCCACGAGAGGTGCAATTGCACCTCTCCCCGTCTGGAACTCCGAGAGCCCTTCCTGTGTTCTGAGGGAGGTGTTAGAAATAGTTGGCACAGGTGGGCAAGAGCTGGACCAAAAACAGAGCCTCTGGATACGGAAGCAAGAGTGGAAGCTGCCACTCAACCTTCTGTGGATTCCTCTTCGTACAATCTTTTATTCTTCGACTTGAGACAGCCCGGGCTGGTTCAAATGAGTGACATTTTCTTAAAGGTCCGTTAGATCACAATGGTGGAGGACACTGGAGCCCAGAGGCCCTGAGGGATGGGCTCTTGAAGAAGCCACTCCTTGAAGGGGTTCAGGATGTGTGCAAGCATTGCTCAGGAGAGAGAAAGCACAGGCTGGGAAATTACGCCGTGTGTGTGTGTGTGTGTGTGTGTGTGTGCACGCGGGGTGTGAGTTCACACGCCAGAGCCCTTTCCTTGGGAGTTTGCAGATTATAAGGGCGCAAGGCTGCCTGGCGAAAAACAGTGGTTGAAGAGCTGAGAAGGAACTAAGATGCCAAGTCCTCCTTCAGCAGCTGCCCTGAGTCCGGGAGACGACGGGAAGCTTGCCAGCGTTTCCGCTCGCTCCACACACAACCCCCAGCAGAGGCTGGCTACTTCTCCTTGTCGGGACTCTACCTTCTACAGACTGGCCGAACAAGCTCTGTTTTCATCTAGGACTTGTTTTCCTCCTCCTGCATTGTATCTGCATTATTATTTTTTTCATTAAAAAAAAAAATGCCGCTGAAAAACAACGTAGAGTTGACCTTGAAGTCAGAATTTTGGCTCCACTGCTTTTCCTTCGGGGACGCTGGGAAAATAACGTCCCAGAATCTCAGTGTTGTCAAAAATCACGGGGAGATAATGACTCTTATTCCAAAAGATTAAATGAAATCCTCCAGGACGAGACATAAGAGGTGATCCACAAACGAAGCTTACAGCTCTTCCTAAGTGAATCTTGATACACGGATGTCCGAGACCAGGGCTCAGCAAGCTTTTTCTGTCACGAGCCGGATAGTAAGTACATATATTCAGAGGTTTGCACTCCATATTGGTCTGTTGCAACTACTCGATTCTGCAGCCGTAGCAGGAATACAAGCGTGCCCAGTACATAAATGGGACAACTGTATTTCAGTGAAACTACTGAGAAACTTGGGCTGCAATTGGCCCATGGGTCTGGTTTGCAACCCTCATTCTAGAACATTTTCCACGGGTCATGAGATCTGGTTCATGTCATTCGGCATTTTGTCTTACTCTCTATCATCACGTGTATAACTTAGCAATCCAGCAGCCTTCAGAAGGACGTATTCACTGTCTTTCCTTTTGCAACAGAAGCCCGGTGATGTGAAGAAAGTCACAGGACCACCATTAGCTGGAAAACAAAACCCCCCGTCTTTAATTCCCATGACCCCGGCGGTCGCCTTGCGGTGTTTCCTTTCTGAATCTGTGTGTCAGGCTCTCTGACAGCGTTCATGTTCTTCAAAGAGACGTCCATTCTTCTGGTGGCCGTGAGTTCTCACTCAGCCTCTTGCAGCGGGGCCACTGCTCAGCCTGCTGGGTCTTGCATTTTCTTGCAGGCTCTTTTCACAGTGGCCTCCTGGACTTTTTCTCAGACACATCCTGTCCCAGCTGCGCGACACTCACATGTTGTCTTCTCCTCGTTGCTGATTTCGTCTCAGCAAAGAAATGGATGTCTCAGTGGTCTGGGTTTTCTGCATACGTGATTTTTGCTTCCCAGCTCTTAATTTTAGTTTGGTTGGAAAACAGATGAAACAGGGGTCTTGGCAGCCGGAGGGCAAGGTTCTGTGCAAACTTTTGGATTCGCAGGGGCTCACCAGGCCATCTGTGCCTCAGGTCTGAAACTGGAAATGAAATTCTGCTTTCAGAACGTTGGGATGCAGAAGAAAATACGATGTGAACCCAATTTATTTTCTTCTGACACCTTTAAATCTATATTTCATATTTGCCAGTCATGATCACCTTCTAGGGCTGGCCGCTGTCCAGGATGCATGTTTCCTTGCAAGCCCAAGAGCGGACATGAAATTCAGACCCCAATGGAACCACAGAAATACCAGAAAGTGAAGGTTAAGGTCAGAGCAGAGCCCTCGGAATGTCCTGAGATTTCTAGTCCGTGGTCCAGTTATGCCTTTAAAATGCTTTCAAGGACATGCCTACTTCAGGGGTACAGTTTACTACATCTTTACGAAAGCACAAGGCCACCTCTTTCAGTCCCTCGAGGCTCAAGGGAAGGTGGCCATGTGCTGGAGGTTAGGATGTGAGGACAGTGTAACTGACAGCGGGTGCCGGGCAAACGGGCCATCCAGGGTTAAGGGCAGCAGGTGAGCTCTGGATGCCAGAGCAAAGTGGCAGGGGGCAGGCAGCTGCTAAGGGGAGCTAGGTCACTGCCCCAGGATCGGGGTGGAAGGGGGACAGATGCAAGAACTTTTAGGGGGCAAGAGGCTTTCTCTAGAGTGGCCTGCCTGGGAAACATTTTCCAAAGGCTTCTGACAAACCTAAAAACTAGAACTTCTGACAAACCTGAAAGCTAAACTCGTAAACTAGAACTTGGGGAAATAAGAAGCTCGCTCTTTTTTTTTTTTTTTTAAACCCTGGCCCTAGAATGGCCCAGAATGTGATGGATGACATGGGACGATGGCCTCCGAGGAAGTCACGGATGTCTCAATGCTATGGACTCAGTGAGCCTGCTATTAAACCGCCCGATGTTTGTTCAAGTGCTTCTGGGATTATGTCCAAGAAGCAGAGTCCCTAGGTGTGCAAACTGTGTGAGACCCAACTAGTCCTTACATGCAATTCTGGTCCTTGAGGCGGGAATTCCCGTGGGTTTACAGGCATGGTCTCTCGGCCAAACCCTGGGTTTCCGGAGAGCAAAAAGCACTGGGATGCTTTTTAAGGCTGCGGTGACACCACTTAGTGTAGCCGGAGGGTGGTGGGTAGCCCTGGGCGGGCCACTGGTTGACTGGTTCAGGAAATCACCTATGATTTCCTTACTTATAGAAATTTAGAGAATGTCGGGAAAAACACTGAACTAAAATGGACACGTCCCCCAGCTCTCCTTAACGCCTTTGTCATTTCATTTTCCTGCAGAGCACGTACAACACTACACATACACAATACTTGTCTTTAAAAAAATTAACAGCTTTAGTAAGATACGATTCACATACCGCACAAGTCCTCTATGTCAAGGACACAATTCCATGGCTTCTGGTTTCTTCACAGAGTTGTGCAACGGTCACCAGTCAATGCTAGAACAATTCTATGATGTCACAAAACACCCCGCCTCCGATAAGCCCTCACGCCCTCACCCATGTAAGCCTCCAGCCCTAGACAGCCATTCACCTAGTTTCTCTGCGGATTTGCCTAATCTGGACATTTCATGTAAACAGGATCATAAAATATGTGTTCTTTTGTGTCTGGCTCCTTTGACTCAGACAGACGTTTTCAAGACCCATCCCTGTTGTAGCGTGGGGTCAACACTTCCCCTGTATGGCTGTGTAATATCCCATCATACGGATAATTCACATTTTCTATGTCGTCATCACTGGAGAGAAATTTGGGATCTTTCGACCTCCTGGCAACTGTGAATCTCGCTGACATGAACACTCACCCACAAGTGTCTGTCCCTGGCTGGATCATGTGGTTCATCACCGTTTTTTTTCCTCTGTTATCAGCTCCCCCACTACCATGAGGGCCTAGAATATACTGTTTCCCCGAAAATAAGACCTAGCGGGACAATCAGCTCTAATGCGTCTTTTGGAGCAAAAATTAATATAAGACCAAGTCTTATTTTACTATAAAACCTGGTCTTATAGAATATAATACAATAAATATAAAATAATATAATAAATATAATAAATATAATATAATATAATATAATATAATATAATATAATATAATATAATATAATATCTGGGTCTTATATTAATTTTTGCCCCAAAAGACATATTAGAGTTGATTGTCTGGCTAGGTCTTATTTTCGGGGAAACACAGTAGAATTGTTCCTTCTTCCTGACATATAGGAGATACTCAACAAACTCTTATAAAATGAATAATGAATGAAAAAACAAACAAACAAACGAATGATAGAAGACCGGGTTTTACCTACCTGGCTTTTTTTTTTTTTTTTTTTTTTTTGCTTTATGATTTGGGGAAAAGCAAAAATGTGAAACGCTTTCGTGACTTAAGTTTTCACACCTATTAAACTATGAACTGGAACAGATGACCTCTAGGATGGCTCAAGAAAGAAAATATATGAAAAGAAAGGGTTGGGAGAATTTTTCCTTAGAACAGGGGGAAGAATGAAAAACAATGTTTTCAATGGAGTTTGGGGTTTGTGGGTTAAAGGAGACGCTGTATGACTACTGCTCTCTCAGAACAGGAGCTTTCATCAGGGAAGGCCCCAGGGTGAAACGTTTTACATTTTTCTACACTAACAATTGCACTAAAAGCATTATTTCTGCCGGTAATACAAGAATATAAGAATAAAAAGAGTTACGAGCTGTTATTAGCTGATAAGCAAGCGTGAGGTGTACAAACTTTAATTAAACACATGCCAATTTTAAAACACTAGTGTCTGTTTGTTTTTTTAATGAAAAAGTGAAACATATACAGTGTAAAGAAAGTAACAGCAACAAACACCATGCAGCCAGCACCCAGCTTCCAACAGTCCCCACTGCGGACCAATCTTGTTTCAACGACACCTCTCTGCCACCTCCCCTCCCCAGCCCGGGGTTATTTTGTAGCAATTCCCACCATCCTTTCATTTCATCCATGAACATGTCGGCCATCCCTAGGATTTGGGTGAAGACTGAAACTGAGTTTCCACTGAAGTTCACCTTCAATCCAAAGCAACATCAATAGTCTGGGAGCTTTGTGCTTTAGTCTCTCTCACGCGGGGCCACATGGGGACGTGAACGAGTGGGACACCGCTCTGTCCTTCAGACTTTCTCTAGTGGGAAAGAAAGACCATGCGAAGGAGACACTGATACAACCTGAGTGGCACTGGACCTGTAGTAGAACATCCATGGGAAGCGCTACTGGGCCAAACAGACGAAGTTAGTACTGTAAGAGCAGTTAAACCGACCTCGGCTGCCCTGGCTTACATCCATGCCTCTTTACCTTTCTAAAAACACTATTCTCTCCTTTGTCCCCTTTCATCTTCTCTGTCCCCAAACCGTGACAAACTGCAAGGCTCATAAAACAGCCCTCGAGAAGCAACGTGTTGGCTGCAGACATGGGATCGCACCAACCAGCAAGAGGCACGGAGAGCTGCAAGATCTGGGATGGCTGCAACCACGGCTTTGCGGCAGCGACTGAGAAATCTGTGAGCTGAGCCAACACCTGCAGGGACCCGTCTTCCCCTCATGCAGGAAAAGCTGCCCTCCTGCCTCAGCAGAGAGTCTCCCGGCTCTGGGAGGGGAGCTGGATGGAGTCTTGCCCGTTCATTGGAGTCACTCTAATTGTTTCTGTGCCTTGACGACACCAACGTGTCAGATCTGGAGAAGTCCTGCATGTCTAAGAGCTGGTGTCTCCGTCATAACCCAGCCCCAGCTCACAGGGGGCGGCTTCAACAATGGATGTTTACTGCTCACAGCCCGGGAGGCAGGAGGCCACAGATTTGGTTCACGGTGAGAACTCTCTTCCTGACGTGTACATGCCGCCTCCTGCTGGGTCCTCAGATGGGGCAGAGACAGTGAACTCTGGTGGCTCTTCCTCTTCTTAGAAGGACACTGATTCCATCATGGGGAACCCACCCTCAGGACCTCATCTCACCCTAAGCACCTCCCAAAGGCCCCATCTCCAAACACCACGCCACTGGGGGTTAGGGCTTCAGCAGATGAATGTAGGAAGGAGAGGTTGCGATGCAAGGTATTCAGTCCAGAACAGATGGTTTAAGCCAGGTCTGCACGGAAGGTGGAGGTGTGTCCACCTGGGGCACAGGCTGCTGGTAATGGGCTTCAGACACTCACATTCTGCAGGGCAGTTACCAGAAAAGTGGCTCGTGGTGCTTGGGGGAAACCACTTTCCCGGCTCTGTTATTACTTCCCTAATCGCAATTTTTTTCTTATTAATATTCTGGGGCCATAGAGTTGCCAATCATTCCATGATTCAGAATATGAACTCTAAAAATGGAGGTACCAGAGGGTAAAGGGGGTCAAACATATGGTGATGGAAGGAGAACTGACTCTGGGTGGTGAGCACACAGTGTGAGACATAGATGATGTCATACAGAATTGTTCACTTGAGACCTAGATAATGGTATTCACCAATGCCACCCCAATACATTTAATAGAATTTTAAGAAACGAAGGAATGAATGAAATGGCAACATTAAAGAAAGTTCACCCACAACCTGATTCTCTACTCCTCCACCCAATCTACAGAACTAGTGCAGTTTCAATCGAAATGGCAACAGGATATTTTGAGGAAATTTACACATTGATTCTAAAATATAGATGGAAGGAAAAAAGGCCTCAGGAATTAGTAAGACACTCCTGAAAAAGAAGGAGGAAGAGGACGAGGAGGAGGGGTTGAAAGAGTTGGAGGAGAAGAATGAGAAAGAGAAGAAGACATAGGTGAAGACAGAAGGAGAAGGACGCTTTCTACTCAGCGTGAGTATAAATTTATGGGGGTTAAACCCATGTGGAACTGGGGCTACAACAGACACATGGCCAACCCAAGGAATCTGGACCCTAGAAACAGACTTTAAGTACATGCACTTTTCATGCAGAACACAGAGGGCTTTTCAGAGGAGTGGCATCTAGGGACAAAATGGTGCTGGCACGAGTGGTGATGGACACGCATGAGGAAAACCAGCATTGCAACCCCACCGCCCCCTCTGTGAACGATCAAACCCAGATGGCTGAGAAACTGACCGCCAAAGGCACAGCTCGAGCATATCACAAGGGAATTTAGAGGACGATCTGATACCCTCAGGGTAGGAAAGGACTTCTTAAACAGGAAACAAAAAATCACAAGCCTTAAAGAAACTTGAGCCCATTCCCTGAACTTCTGCTTGTCAAAAGATACCACAGAGAGAAGAAATCAAGGACAGTATTTGTAGCATACACCTCACAAAGCCTTAGCACGTGGGATACATAAATCTCCCTTGTAAGTCCTATGCCAAAATATAAACCACCCAACCGAAGAACAAACATGGGGAAGACTTGAACAGGGATTTCAAAGACGAAACACAACAAGGTGTGAAAAGACGTGCAGTCTCATTAGTGGTCAGGGAAGTGACATCGTTTTACACCCATCAGGTGGACGGACACTTAAAATCTAAACATACCCGCTGAGGTCCCCATATCGGCTACCACGGTGAGTGTGGAACGACATTGCGCACGGCGGGTTTTCATAGGTTATGCTGAGAATTTGCGGGAGGGCTCTAGAGTCTGCTCGCACGCAGATGGTGCAGTGTTCTCACCGACTCTGAGAATATAAAAGCTGGGCGCGATCTGAGATGGGGAGGGAGCTTTCTGTGAAGAGACCTGGTGCCGGGCTGTGAGCAGCCCCACTGTCTGGAGGGGAGAATGGAGCCTCATGAGTGGGCGGCCACCCCCACCAGAGACACCCTTCATCATACCTGTCAAGGGGACCAGCTGAAACTCACCAAACACCCCTCCCTAGAATGTGCCCAGGACAAAGCGAGTCCGCTCCATTCCTCTGCAGCCCATCTTAACACACAGAAAGAGCCGTCGGCCCATTTCTCCCACACTTCCTGCGTTCCAGGAAGGGACGAGAGAGCGATCGTGGAGTCTGGGCGATTACATGACACTGGTTCTAATTACGGGCGCCAAACAGTTTGGGGACCACAAGGGACAGGAGCATACTTGAATTTTTGAATGCGGTCAGTGTCCGCGAGTGTTGAAAAAGCGTGGAGGGATACTAAGCTATCGTCACCACACTTGTTCAACACTCTGGTGCTATGCTGTCTTCATGGCGATCAACTACAAAGAAAAGCCAGAGAATCACACGAGGAAAATTTGGGGCGGCTGTGAACAGTGGGTGGTCTCGGGAGCAGAGTAGAATTCAGGAGGGGCCACGGGGGTGCTGGCAAGCTCTGTGCTCTTTTGTGGGTACATAATAATGTCTTATAATAATTATAATGTATTATTATTCCCGCTGCCTTAATCAGCCGTTACACATGCTTTGCAAGGATTCCATATAGAACGTACACCAATATTTAAAGGGAAACCACTACATATGAACACGTGCCTATTCATACGACCAAGAATTCCTCGTATTCATTTTTTTCTATTTTCAAGTCCCCTGATCTGAAATATATTTTGATGCCACTAGTGGTCCAGGTCCCTGATGCCTCTAGCCTTCTGAAAACCAAAGGAAGGAATTATTTTCCTTCTACACGCCATTCTTTCAGATTTCTCTGCCCTAGGCAACGAACACATACCTGCTCGTTTTTTGAAAGGGGGACGGGGTGTGGGTGGGGAGGGGAAGATTTAATAGAAGGCTGAAAACTTCACCAAGACTTCAAAAATGTCCACGACGTTAATACCGTGTTTCCCCAAAAATAAGACCGAGTCTTATATTAATTTTTGCTCCAAAAGACGCATTAGGGCGTATGTTCAGGAGATGTCTTATTTTTTCATGTACAACCATCTACATTTATTCAAACACAGTCACGTCATCTTCTTTTGGAACATCGTCATAACGTACTAAATGCGTCCGTCTGGCTGACGATCTTAACTGGGGCTTATTTTCAGGGTAGGTCTTCTTTTTGGGAAAACAGGATAGTGATACTCTCCGAATGGCAGAGCTATTGGTGATGTGTAGTTTTACATGATGCCTTCTGTGTTCCAAGGACTGAACAACCGTGTGACAACAAACACATGCCTAGAAATGATTTCCTTTGTATGTTTCCCTTCTCACATAGATTGAGAACGAGCAGAGAGCAAGAACTCGGCCTCCCATTTCGAGTCCCAGCCTGGTATGCAAAGCACTGAAGACACCCTAAAAACAGTTGTTGGATTCAACAGGGTACGCCAACTTTCCATCCTCGTGTTCCATCCATTTAAAAGTGTGAAATTATAATAACAATACATAATCCATCTCTAGTCTATGCTAGTTAATGGTGCCCTTAATTAATGGCAATTGTAAGAGCCACTAAAACCATTGTTTCTATACGTCTCCTGCAGACTTGGAGATGGCTTTTACAAAGTATAAGTAACAGGGAGCTATTCTCCGTTGATTGAGTACAGATGTGACGCACTCTCTAATTCCTGCCTGTTCTCATCCGCCCGTCTCTACGACGTTCACCAAAGAGCAGACCCTCTGGGCAAGTCTCATCCGCGTGCATGAGTTTTCCCCTGCTGCTGTAACAAATTCCCACAAGCACTGGCTTCAAAGAACGCACACCCCCTGGAGATACCGTCATCATGAACCTCATCAGAAGACATAGCAATTGTTCGCTTTTCTTTCTCCTTTTCTTGACAGGGGACTTCTAGAAGATGGGTGGATTGGCACGTGTGTAACAGAATGAATGAATGCGTGCATACACGAATGACTGAATGTGCTCCTTCTTGTGTTCATTCTTGTATTTTTGCCCACTGGTTGGAACTCACTTCAACTTACTCTGTAGGATGTCAAGAACTGACTAGAATTTTTATTTCCAAGCAGCTCTGCGGCACTCCCATCGAGATAAAGCCATTACAATCAAGATGTTTAGCTTCTTTTCTCCATAAGGCTTTATGGCTGTTTTAGCTACTTCCCTTAGAATAGTTAGAAGTTGGTCTCCAGGGAACGAAGCTACGGTGTAGCTACGGCAACTCCCCAGGCAAGGAGCGTACAGGTTTACCCCTGTCCATTTTCTGTGATGCCCCGTTCACTCTGTACTCATCCTGATTTGGATTACCACTGTGAGTTAGTCTGCAAATATTAGTATGTTCAACATCAAACACAGCAGTTTGCTTTGTGGGGGGCGGGGGAAAAAAGAGAAAAGAGGGGCACACCCGTGAACCATGTGTTACACGTGTGTTACTTCCTCAAAGCTTTGGACAATCACCATGATTCCGGGAAAAGTTAAGAACAAGGAGAACATTATGACCGATTTTCTTGGGAGAACGGACAGGTGTTTGAACCGGCCTCAGACATCAGTATTTCCACGGATGTAGCGTGTGTTGAAGAACTGAGCTCCTTTCTTACACGCTTACTGGATAAGTGCCGCCAGGAAGGGCCTCAGTGTCCCTGACAAACTGCAGAAGTCTTGTACTTCCCGAGAAATCTAGAAGATGTTAGCCGTGGGGAGGGTCCAGCTCAACGAGCACCGTCAGTGTGGCACGCTTCAAGAGAGGGACAGCGTGGGAGAAAGGCGGTCGTGGGACACGGAAAGAGAACACGTCTGCAAACCACCACAATTAGCAACTCACGTTCGTCTGGCAACCAAGAGTAGACGATGCAAAGCTAGAGAATAAAGGGGGGGCTAGAGGGAAAGACCATGTTCAAAGGGGAATCCAGGTCCATACAAGAAGATTTTCCTGAGATTCATCAGAAAACAAATAAATGCAGCTTAACATGTCAGGAAACGGCAGGGGAGACATGTAGGAGACTCATGATAATCCATTTGGGGGATTGAACCAATTTTCCTAGAAAAATAATGACAGTGGGAAAAAATAAGAGACGGAAATATTGATCAATAAATTCTAACATCACTTACCTAAATTTCAAAAGAATAGAACAGTAACTACTAATATTTACTAGGAGCCTGACCTATCAAATGGGACTTACTGAGCTGGCTGCTTCTGACATCTTAAAAATAAACAAAGTCATAAACAAAGATTTGAAAAAAAACAAAACAAAAAAAAAACAAGAAGAAGAAGAAAGAAAAGGCTGATAGGAAATTGTTCACTCCTCCGTAACATTTAATTAATTTTTCACACTTGCCTATACAATATACACAATTCATAACATAAAGATCATAAATAAAGGTTGGTCTTTTTAGTGCCTTTAATAAATCATGCATTTATAGCTAGTCTACTGACAGAGCCATTAGTCCTCATTAAACGGAAACCTAATAGTATTTGAAAAATAGTGATTTTATATTTAGACAATACCCAGACCTTGTGCTCCAAACGTGCAAAATGGAATTACTGTTAGAGACATTACTTAAAGATTAGGGTATGAAAGGAGTATGCAGAGGTCAGAAAGTTCTTTCTCCAGAAATGAGCTTATCTTGATTAATTCAAAGAGCTTCATGCCAATTTGAAGTCCTTGCAAAAATTTAAATTGCTAAATGAAAAGACCATATGTGACCCAACACTGAAAGAATGCAAAATCTCATCAGCTGAGAGAGAATTCCTGCATGTTCCCTATAGTTCTGGCAAAAACGAAGAAAGGAAAAAAACTGCCAAATTAATTGGCTGAGTACCTACTGCATATGTCAGTATGCCAGATACAAAGAGAAGGGAACCGTGACTTTTTTTGTTAATTAAAGTTTATTGGGGCGACAATTGTCAGTAAAGTTACCTAGATTTCAGGTGTACAATTCTGTATCACATCATCTATAAATCACGTTGTGTGTTCACCACCCGGAGTCAGTTCTCCTTCCATCACCATATATTTGATCCCCTTTACCCTCATCTACCACCCCCAACCCCCGTTACCCTCTGGTAACCACTAAACTATTGTCTGTGTCTATGAATTCTTATTTCTTCATTTGTTTGTCTTCTTCCTTTGTAGTTTTCAGTTTTATATCCCACATATCAGTGAAATCATGTGGTTCTTGACTTTTTCTGTCTGACTTATTTCACTCAGCATAATAATCTCAAGATCCATCCATGTTGTCGCAAATGGTACTATTTCATCTTTTCTTATGGCAGAATAGTACTCCATGGTGTATATATGTACCGCCTCTTCTTTATCTAATCAACCAGGACTCTTACCCCGTGGAATTCACAGGCTTGCTGGGGCCAGTGGGGGGTGGTCAGGGTGACCCCCCTGGAACAGGACTAAGTAACATGGACTTTTGTGTCAAGTGCTGTGATCAAAACCTAAACAGATGGTGATGGCCCTTTGGAGAGAGCAGCGTTCAATTCAACTGTTTGCAAAGAGGGCTGATTCGTGGAGCAGGTCACTTCTGAACAGGTCTTTAGGCGTCTCTAGGATTTCACAGGGAAGGGCATTGAAGGAAGGAAGGTGAAAAGGAGAGGAGGCACAGAAATGAGGCAGAGGGGGCAATCTTTTGTTTTAATATTTGTGGTATGATGCACATGTCATAAAATGTACTATCTTACCCATTTTTAAGTGTACAATTCAGAATTAAGTACGTTTACGTTGTTCTGCAACAATCACCACCATCTATCCATCTCCAGAACTTTTTCATCTTGCAACACTGGAGGTCTGTCCCCATGAAACAACATTTCCCCAGTTCTCCCCACCTCCAGCCCCTGCTACCATCATCTACTTCCTGTCTCTATGAATCTAACCATCTCGGTTCCTCACGTAACTAGAATCACACACTATATATTTTTTTGGACTGACTTCACTCCTTCAAGGTCCATCCACGTGGTAGTATGTGTCAGCATTTCCTTCCTTTTTAAGGCTGAATAATATTCTATCGTTGTGTGGAGACCACATTTTGCTTATCCATTCATCCATCAACGGACGCTGGGGTCACTTCCACCTTTTGGTTAGTGAGAAAACTGCTGCTGTGACCAGGGGTGTACAAATATGTGTGCAAGACCCCGCTTTCAGCTCTTTCGGGCGCACACCCGGAGGTCAAATGGCTGCATCAGATAGTAATGCTATTTTAATTTTACGAGCAACTGCCCAGTTGTTTTCCACCGCAGCTGTAGCACTGTACACGCCCACCAACAGGGCACAAGGGTTCCAATTTCTCCACATTGCTGGCAACGCTTGCTATTTTCTGTGTGAGTGTGAGTTTGCTTTTTAATCATAGCTGTCATACTGTGTGTGAGGTGGTACCTCGTGCCGTTTTGATTGGTATCTCCCTAATAATTACTGATGCCGAGCCTCTTTTAATATGCTCGCTTGGCCATTTGTGTGCTTTCATTGGAGAAACGTGTACTGAAGTCCTTTGACGACTTTAGTAATCGGGCTCTTTGTTTTTATGTTGTTGCGTTAGCTGGGCAATCTTTAAGTATTCCTGATGGTTCCGTAAGGCTGGGTCCCTGATTTCCTGAGCTGCTGTATCAGTCATTAAATCTGGGAATGGGAGTCTAACTGACATCATGGATGGGTTTGAATGCCTCGTCCAAGGTCCCTGGAGTGTGCATTTCATGGGACGCCGTGGAGGGCCCGAGGGAAAGAGCGTATCCGGACTGTTGTGTGACTCGGGGACTCCATCTGATGACAGAGAGAGGGCTGAAAAGCGAGCCGGAGCCTCGCAGTGGGAAACGGTGATTCTAACATGCCAGTGGTCACCCTCCAGGAGCTGGGCAGCAGACAACGGAGAATGGTCAAGACAGAGGAATCCAGAACCCAAAGTTCAAATCTCAGCTCTGGTACATAACAGGGTGCCTCAGTTTCCACAGCGTCACGGGGAGGACTGAATGATGTAATACGCGGAAAACACAGAGCGCAAACACAACAAACACAGAGCACTTGTTACGAAGCCGGCCTCGGCTATCCCGAAACAAGCAAGGTGCTGGGATGAACACCTAAGAATGGGAAGGCAACCGCTGACTTTTGACTCAGGCATTCTCACGAGGGTGAGGCAGCTCCAAAGACACCTGGCCTCTGCCACCCACCATTTGTCCCCCAGCAATTCATATGGACCCAGCCCCATGAGCCCCACAAGGGGTGGCCCGGCTTTCACTGTCCCACATTTTCCCTTTTGCAGAAAAATCACTCGGCATAGAAACCAGCATGGAAACAAGACCTGATGGCCGCTTTGCATGCACCTGACTTTGCAGACAGACGCTAGGATTAGTCCTTTAATCTCCACCCTGGATTCAATGAAGGTCATCACAGAGTGACCCAATGCAAAGGATTATGGGATCTCTATTAATGATTGTCTGATTCTTCGAAACCCCAAGGAAGCCGCCTGAAGGCTGAGGTCTTGGAGTAGAGTCCATGGGGGTATATTGTGGACGATGAAGTTTTAAAATATGCAAACTCAAAAAAAGAGAAACAAAGCTCTCTCTTTCAAATATAACCCTCGGGTAGTGAGTCATTAATTTTTCTTTTTTTTTTTCTTTTTTTTTTTTTTTTTTTTTTTAAGGAGGACACAGCTCCCAGTGGCCCAGGCGGGGATCGAACTGGTAACCCTGGTGTTATCAGCACCACGCTCTAACCAACTGAGCTAACCGGCCACTCACGAGTCATTTCTACACCACAGATTTATTTCCTATTTTATCTGATGTTGTCTTCACGTTGACACGAATTAAATTTAGTTCAAGGAACGTTTGTACATGGACACAATCCTCGCAAAATCTGGAAACCCTCAGGCACAGGTAGCCTCTGGGTTCATGCACTCCCCACGCCACCTTAGGGCTCATGCTTTCTCTGCACTGCAGGCCAAGATATGAAAAGCTGTTGCCAATCTCTGAGTTTTCACTGGCGGTAGAAAAATGCTTTGCTCGTATTGTTGTTTCTTGCAGAGTCTGTTCCCAAAGTAACTACACGGGACATAAACATCATGTACGTGGGTTTCTTCCTTTACCAGAATCTGAGCTGCAAAATGAAATAAAATGAACCCACGCCTTAAAATGACAATCAAAAAAATCACTCATCCCTAAAGAAAAGTCCTGCCATCCGAGGTTTCTGTCCTAATAGTCTGAGAGTGGGGTCACGAAACGCAGAAAACAGGACCTCAGGCAGCAGGGGTAAGTAATTTAGAAGGACTGAAACTCTCCGCATTTTTGTTGAAGAGTTTACGGTGTAGCCTAACAGAAGTCAGGTTAAAAAAAAAGATCGACATTTCTTCATGTGTGGCTCCTGAAGTTGTTGACAGGGGGAATGCAGAGGCAGGAGTGAAACAGGTGTTTATAAAATCACAAGTGAGGTACTTTAGAACATCCCGGCACAGGTGAAATAACTTCAGAAAAATGCAGCGCCAAGGAAAACAGTTAGAATGCCCAACCGGCATCTGATGTAGAATTCAGAAATAAAAGTATTTGCGTTGCGTCAGTGTTAGATGAAGGGTCTCTGAAACGGGCGCGGGGACGATTTTTCATTAGTTGAAGGGCGTTTGGAATATTCTTCCCGTGATTCAAAAGAATAGCACCTGATGGCAGGTGATGGAGGAGGATGAGATAGGTTTGAGGAAAGGAGGGAGGGAGCACAACCCAGGCTGGGTAGGCATCTAGGATGGAGAAGGAAAACAATTGTTTTTTATTCTAAGAAAGCAAAGCAAAGAGAGTTTGAAGAACACATCATCTATCAGGTAAGAGGAAGTACAATAAAGGTGGTTTTATCCTAACTGGACTGGTGAGACCAATTAACTCTGTGGCCAGACAGAAAGAATGACTCTCAAAAAGACAAGTTAATCTAGCAAGCGACCGTGCATTGAAGAACCAAAGTGAGCGTATGTAGTGAACCTTCTTGCTTAGGATAGCACTGGTGTGGTGGCATTACCCAATTTGGAGGGCACTTAGACAGGAGCAGGCTCCATCTTTTTTGATGTTTATTTAGGAAGGATGCAAAGAATCTCAAAAAAAAAAAAAAAAAAAAAACACATTCCAGATGTGCAGAATTCATGCTGGAGGAATTTTGGCCCCTGGATGTCCAAAGGTCAAATGTTAACAAGTCTTTGCACGGAGGCTCAGGAATTTGGGACGATGAAAGGACTGCTTGCTTCCTTCTGCGTGTCCCCTTACCCGTCCCTGGGTCCCCAAACACAGGTGAGATTCAGAGCACATGCAGCCTGACAGCACAACACTGGTACACCAGTTCTGGGAAATCGGGGTGACTCACCGGCGTAGATGGCGCCCCCTACACACCCACGTGCTGAATGATAGATGTAAAAGGAACCCCAAGGGTCCCCCGAGTCGTGCCCTGTGCTTACAACAGCCGCAGATCTTTCCAGCAGCCTCTCCTCTCCAGTGATGACGGAGGATGAGACCCCACGCCGTTTTGGAGCGAGCAAGAAATAATACGAGACGCTCAAGCTTCACTGTGAGGAGAGACGAACCAATCCCTGCTCCACGTGGCACCCACCCTTCACGTGTCCAGGACAGTCGCCCCACTGAGATCTTCTGGCCCCAACACCCAACACCCCCGTTTCTCTGTCCACTCTTCACAGGACTCGACTGGCAAGACTCCACCATGTTGCTCGCAGACCACGGGATGGAGACTGCAGCCAACCCCGCTCCCAGCCCCGTGTGGATTCTAGAGCAGGTACAAACCGCCATGTCTGATCACAGTAAAATCCGTACCTGCGCCCCACTGCTCTGCCAGCAACTGTGTGGAGCCTCATGGCGTCATAGAAGAAACAGCTGTTGTGCCACGGGGTTCAATGCGGGTGGCCCCAAGGGTTCCCCCAGAAGGCACAGAGAGAAACACGGGACAGACCAGACTCCCTGCAGCAATCTCTCAAACCTGCTGGAGGACTCTGTTAAAAAATACTATAAATGGAGCCACTTAAAATGGAGCGCGACCCGCCCTCCCAGAGGACAGCCTGGCACGTCTGACACCTCAAACCTGTGGATGTGAAAACAGGACAAAGTCACCTGAGGACGGGGCCTTAGCAACCTGGTGTCCCAAAGAGCTGTTTGCAAAGACAAGAAAGCAGGTCGTGACTCCAGGACGGATGAGTCTGGGCTGAAAATTAAAAACCCTGTTTAGCATCAGCGTCACTGTGTCACGTTATCTGCACCGATGGCAACGCCTTCCTTCTGTGATGTCATGGTCCCCTCCCTTTGTCATAAACACCCCTGGCCTTTGTGTCCCCATCGGAACACTGTCTGGGCTTCTGCCTGAATCAGGGCTTCCCGAATGGCTACTGTCATGGATCTCAGATAAACGCTCGCGGCCTCTCCCTTTGGCCCTTCACGTTTAGGTTGACAGGTATGGACTACACTGGTGCTGGCGCCCACTGCCCAGGTTGCGGCTGACCGCTGTGAGGGGAGACCCCGGCGTGAGGGCTTCTGCAGTGTCCCCAGGCTTGTGTGACGTGCATGAGGCCTGACGCCCACTGCCCCCATCGGTGCACACAGCCGGTCCTCCCTGGACCGTCCCACGGGCGAAGGACCGGGGGCTGCTATGTGAGTCGCTCTGCGGGCGCCAGACACGGCCCGTCAGGAGGGCGAGGTCTGAGTTACACAGACAACCTGGAGGCAGATCTGATTAAATGTTTTATACAAAACCAGGGCCCACTGAGCAACTCAACTGCTCTCCGTCGTTTTCACCCTGGTCAGGAAGAGTCTTCATAGAACCTTCTCGGCAGGGTGACACCCTCTGGCTTTGGTGGTGACCACGGTGACCGATCAGCCTGATCACAGGGCTCTGGGTGGGTCCCCCCCCTTGTTTGTGAGAACACCACCAGGGACCCCGCCAAATGCAGACACAGCCGGAGGGCGTCCTCGTGACAGTGAGAGAACCTCCCAGTTTTCTTCCCAGACCTTTACGGTCCAGGAAGCAGCAGAACCTGTTCTCAGTGAAATCAGGAACATTCACGCGGAAGTGGTTTGGTTTTGGGGTTTTGTCTGAGAGACTCAACATATTGACCAATGACGGTCAGTAAGAAAGGGCTTTGTAGCTACTGTGTCGCATGGAAAACACCCGACAGCTTCTATTATATGCTGATACGACCACTGCTTTTGGACAAACAGCGCCCAGCACTTCCTTGCCTGGCTCCCTCCTGCCCTCCCTCCCTCACTCCCTCTCCCCCTCCTTCCATCTCTCCCCTTCTTCGTGTTATTGAACTATCGGCATTGAGAGCACAGCTTCTTGGCCATCCCTACCTCTGGTACAGACCGCCTTCACTCATCACGCTCACTACCCTCGCCCCAGCCGCAGGGCACTTTCTGTGGCGTGAGGACAGTCCATCCCGAGAGAGGAGCTTGTGGGGACAAGTGGGGGTGACGGGGTCAGGCACAGCCCCTGTCACTGGCGGGCAGCATTCGCTCAGCACCTTTCCCTGCCCGGACTCTGTCTGTGGCACCCGTCCTCAGACCAGCTTTTCTCTGATCCCATCTGGAGGGACCCTTCGGACCCTGCTAGGACTCAAAAACGAAACACATAGTTTCCAAAGACAGTGAGTAGGCACCTACCTACCTCTGGGGAACAACATGCACGGAAAAGAGTGGATTGCAACGGTCTGATTTATGAATCTGTGACTTACGTGGGGGTTAGCGCTCAGACTACAGGGGTTTTCATTATGGCGATTTGCATTTTGGAAGTAGAATACTGTATCATCAAGGATAATCCACCAATTGGGAAAACGAAGTGTGTGTGTGTGTGTGTGTGTGTGTGTGCGCTAATATCCATATCAAAGCAGTTATTTATTTGACAAAGTTGTATAACAGAAGACAGTCTGTAGTATAGATGGAGCAAGCGTCCTCCTCCGTTTCTGATGCTACCTCATTCTTCTCTGTCCCTCTGGGTAAAACCACTTAAACCTTTTATCTCGGTTTCCTTTGTGGGAAAATGGGGATAATCGATGCCCCTCGGCCACTCTGAGTAATGCTTTGATGGCAGCCGCTGTGTGATTATGAGAGAAGAAAGCTCCGAGCTCCTGGCAGTGGGTGCTCTTAAATGTCACCATCAAGCTCCACAGACTTTATCTTCGGAAAGTGACAAGTTCTTCTGTCTAATACCTCCTATCTGTAGCCTCTGGACACGAGCTCCGATAGCTCTGTCTTGACACAGATCCACTTCCCTTCACAGGGATAGCCACCGTCTCTGCCCAGCGTGGCGTGGGGTGTCAGAGGAAAGGGCACTGGGCATCCCGTGGTCAGCGGGGACCAGGTGCTCCCCCGCAGGAAGGTCTTGGTGGCGGGAAGGGACTAAACAGTGACATCTTCCTCCAGGGAAGACTGTCGAGCTACAGGGACACGCGGGGAAGGAGAGTCCAGAGGAAGTGCAGCGCGGGTGGAGCTCACGTCCCGTGCTGAAGGGGACAAAGGGACTAATATGACAGTTCAGACCTGAGCACACATGCAGCTGTCTTGTTGGTTGTCTCTGGCTGTGGATATGATTCCACGGAAGGAGGCCAGCGCCCATCTCATCTTAAACATGATGCATCTCCTGATCCCAAAGACATTCGCTTCAGTTCACAGTGTTATCTGTTCTGGGGAAAGGTCATTCATGAAGGTAGAGATGTGTGTGTGTGTGTGTGTGTGTGTGTGTGTGTGTGTGTGAGAGAGAGAGAGAGAGAGAGAGAGAGAGGAATTTCCTTGCTATGTGGGTAGCGTTCACTCGTCATTTTTCTCTTCATTTTGTAAGTGGGGACTGAATTATCCAGGGGACATACCATTAAATGATTAATGCGGTTATGCACTTAAAAGATTACAATAAAAGCAGACTTTGTAAGACTTATTCTTGATTGGTTTCCAGGACAGGTGTAGGCCCAGACAGTCAATTCTCTGCCCCAACAGTAAGAAAACCTGCTTCTGCTCCATAAGAACCGTTGGAAGCAACCACGCAGGGCCTTCCGCCATCCTGGAACATGGTCGCTGAGAGTCGGACTCCTTTTCCAAACTACAAGATGGGAGTGATGTGTAAAAATTTTCTGTTCTTCAAATATGGGATCCAGTCACTCCTATATAAATTGTAAGGGAAGAGGCCGACAGCCAGAAATAAAATGGGAAGAAATTAAGTACGACAGCAAACATGTGTTGGTTTTCTTTGCAATCATTTTATCGCAAAGGTGGTCATTTGGTAATACTGAGTTGGCAAGTTCCCCCCCCACCGCCCCGCCATGGGAATAACTGTTTCCTCCTCACCTTTGTAGGGTGTCACCCACCAGCCAGCTAAACTGGCTAAGACGTAGTGTGGCTTTGGTCTCTTCCAGGATGTTGAAGCGCGAATCCATGCCCACAACTCCTGTGTGCTCACAGCATGAGGCAGGGATTTGAAAACTGGAAAGCAGGAATGGATCTCTTCAAATCTGCTGGAGCGTCAGCTCAGAGCATCTAATGATTTGCAGTGATGGGTTGGCCTCATAATCTTTGCTAAGGAGCACACTCAGAGAATCTCAAAATTCAGGATTTTTAAATGAATCCAAGACTATCTCTCAACCAGGATAGTTGCGACTGCGACCTCGCAACTTCTCGTCAAAGATTCTTTTTCCCAGGAACTGGTGTACCTAAACGTTGCCCTAGATGCTAGAAATACTAAAACGAGTAGGACATAAGGAATTAATCTCTGTCCTTAAAAGGCTGACGACCTAGTGTGGAAGACAGCCAAAATACAGATATCTTATCGAGAACATTCTAGAAACACAAAGGAGAGGAATTTAACGGAAACTGGAGTATCCAGAAGGTTGGGGTACGTCCGGGGATGGGAAGCCAAGATTTAACACACTGCAACATTCCACAGAGAACGAACATCCACTTTCTAACATTGAAACAAAATCTTCCTTCCTGTAACGTTACCCACTGGTCCCCTTTCTGTCCTTTGGGCGACACACAGTATGTCTAACTCACCCCTTCCTTTCTCAGAACTCAGAAGGCGAAAATTAAATAACGCAGTCCCCATTATTGACCGGAATTAACACCAATCTCTTTGCTGAACAAGAACAAATCTCAACTGAAAATGTTCTAACTAGGTCCCATTCCACCTGGGAGAGACTCCTGTAATTCCCAAGCCCGCCACTAGTGGGCACTCCTGCCCCTAAGTCTGTCATAGACTCCGGTGGGAGGGGACAGGAAAAGAGATGGAGTCCCCCAAACCCACAGATGGCCAACAGGTACAAGAGAAGGAGCTTGATACCACTAACCATCAGGGAAATGCACACCCAAACCACAGTGAGATACCACCTCATACCTGTCAGAATGGCCATCGTCAAAAACACAAGCGGTAACAAGTGCTGACGAGGACGAGAAAAGGGAACCCTCTGCACGGCTGGTGGGAATGTAAAGTGCTGCAGCCGCTAGGGGAACAGTATGGACGTTTCCCAAAATGTTTCAAACAGAACGACCTTATGATGAAACATTCCCACGTGGTGGTGTTTATCCAAAGGAAATGAAAACAGAACCTGGAAGAGATACCTGCACCCCCACGTTCCCTGCAGCTTTATTCACCAATAGCCAAGACACGGACACAACCTAAGTGTCTACGAAGGGATGAATGGATAAAGACGAGATTCACTCTCACACTCACACACACACACACACACACACACACACACACACACACACAGGACCATTGCTCAGCCATAAGAAGAAAGAAGGGACATCTGTCTTTTGCGGTCACCTGGATGGACCTTGAGGGCATCAGGCTAAGAGAAGTCAGTCAGAAAAAGACAAACAGGGTAGGATCTCACTCACATGGAATCTAAGAAAACAGCCGGGTGGGCACGGCCTGGGGTCCACGCTGAGCCCTTCCCAAACGTCACAATGAACGCCCCCGTTACAGAGAGCAATAGCCTCCCTCAGCCACGTCCCACGCTCACTGGGGTACACCCCACTGTGCACGGTTTCTGACGGGGCATGGGGCGTCGCTGAGGGTCTTCCCACCCCTGCAGGGGTGAGACTCCGGTGCCAGCCCCCACCACCTCTGACGATGAGTTCTGCCCAAACCCCCTCATGGCTAAGCTCGCTTCTGTGCTGGCCTGCAGCCGTCGGTGACCTGGAACACACGGCAGGAGGCTTGGCTTTCCTGCCCCAAAGCCTCCATCAGCGCCCATGTAACTCAGGCCGAAATGGCGAGGGTGGAGGTTTTCTTTTCACGTGATTTTGGATGCATTGATTGTCATTATTATGGTTATTACTTGAGGGTCCAGGAGAGCATTTCCCCCAAACTGTGAACTAACAACACACTGGGTACTTTCTGTCCATTGAAAGACCTCCGATCGCTCTATTTCTGGAAGGGCCAGAACAATGAACGAACAACCACAGGTCCGGGCTTCGAAGGCGGTTACGAGTGTGACACGGGTGTTTGTCACAGCACTGCGGAGGCCCCTGAGCTGGGACGGCCAGAGCTCCGTCGTCAGGCCCGCGGACCCCACGGAGGGGACCCGAGCTGGGCACACGGCAAACCTTCAGCCGTAGGGTCTCACTGGGAGCTGTTGCACCTGTGACAATAGCCTTTGCTGGCAGGACTGCAGGAAGTGAGAATGCATCTCATTCCACCTGCTGTGCCACTGCAGCATGACGGCATGAAATTCAGATGTGCAGAAAGGGAACAAGGAACGCAGCTAAGGGTCACCGTCAGGGGCATGTAGTGACAAGTCCCCACTGCCACGCCTCACGCACACTGCATCCATCTGGGCCTGCCTTTTCTGAACCTTAAATCCTCGGTGAATGGGGACTTTTGCACTGGGGATGAGTCTTGAACTTCCAGAGGGCTTCTGGCTTTCAAATGCCCGATTCGAAGAGACAAGTGTATCACGGAGCCAGCCCAAGGGGTGACAGGCTTGTCGTTTCAGCCCTCCCCTCATTTAAGAAAGGTGATTTGTACTCATTCTCCGGCAGGCAGCACTTACGCCAATTCATCATCGAAAGCCCATTAGGCATAACGTGACAAAGATACGGTGTCGACTTTGAAAATTGATTTAGCACTTTCCACTGTAAAAACTTCAGATTTCTTAGGTAAGCAGATAGATGCTTTCGCTTAATTGTTTTACATCATCAGATATCAATCTGCAGAATGAGGGAATGCATCTTTCGTTAAATGGGAAAGGGACGTTACACCAGACACACTTCACTTCACAGGACCTTCTGTTCGTGTTCTAAATGAGTGTGTGTTGGTCTCCCCCACAAGCCTGTCAGCTCGTAAGAGACCAGACACTGTTTCATCTTGCATTGCAGTGGGGGGCCCATAGGACGGAACTTCTCAGAACTATAAATGTCTATTTGATCTCTCCAGCGAGATGTTTCAGGGGCCCCACTAGCTTGCCCAGGCGACCCTAGCCCCTGCCTCAACCATGGCAGGGTAGTGCAGGGGGGAATATCTGCAGGTTCAGCATCCCATTTACTGGAACCAGGGTTAAGCTCATCCAGGATGTGAGACCGGAGAATCACAACACCCCTTCCCTGCTCTCCTGGATCCTGGAGGGACGTACAGGAGGCAGCAGTGCCCTCGCCCCCTACGTCTTTGCTTCAGCCGGACACCATTCACTGATCGTTCCATCCTCTCCCTTTGAGGCTTGGTCTCAGATCCTTACCCTACGAAGCCTCAGAGATCCAGCTCCCCCGACACAGTCTGCAGATTGACACAGAGCACAGATGCAGTCCCTTGCCCTCGGTCTTGGGCAAGGTGCTGGTTCTGCAGGGCACGCATTCCTCCCGACGACCTAAGCGGTTCTGCATCACGGGGGACGTGGCCCCCTAGGGGACACGTGGCAACGCCTACAGACATTTTCGGTCCCCACCACTGGGTGTGGATGCAACTGGCATCTCGTGGGTAGAAGCCAGGGATGTTACTCCACGGGCAGCCCCACAACACAGCATGGTCGAGTCCAAATGCCAGTAGTGCCGAGCGGAGAAACCCTGGTGTGTGTGACACGGAAACCTCAGACTCTCCTTCCTCTAGGACTGAGCTCTGACCCGCCACTCTATCTGCACAACTGGGACTTTGACACCTAAATCTTCCCAGTCGTTCCTCGGGGTCCCTAATTTCTTGCCAATCCTGGCCAGCCGGAGCCTGACTTCATGTTTTCCTGTGGTCGGTGGTTTTCTGGAAGCCTTCCGTGCATTCCCGCAGGTACCCATGGTGCCCACACGTGCATGAGTGCGACATGCTGTGTGTTGACTGCACAGCTTCCCGTGCCAGAAGCGTCCCCACCAGACGTGCTTCCGCTCATCCTCCCATGCCACCCTGCGCCCACGTCCTCAGTTCCCAGCAGGGCCCCCACCTGAGGTTGCTTCTCTGGGGTGCCACCGTGGCCAGGAGCCAAGTTCTAACAAGGCCCGGTTCAGAATGCTTCTCAAAAGATCCCACCATCCACTGAATAAACCTTTGCTGCAGAAGCAACCGGGCGTGCGGGCGTCATCTACTAGATTGGCTGATTTCTCTGAGCCTATCCTAAAAAAATTTTTTCACACTTCATTTGCAAAGCGGGAAGATCATATAATATATACGTCAGTGTGTAAGACACACAGTTGGCTTTTTATTCAAGGTGCAATGCATAAGCACGCATTACTGAGCAAAGATACCTCAATAGAGATGAGAAGATCCAAATTACGGGCAAGGTACCACAGGGAACTGCAAACACATCGAGCTTTTTTGCCCCCTCATCAAGTTGCTCTGACTCATCACGAGACCCTGTGGACAGGCGAGCTGTCCAGGCTGGAAGGACAGGCCCGCACTGACCCACAGGTGGCACAGTGAGGTCTGGCAGGGGTGCGGGAGCAGCTGCTCTCTGCAGAGGTGCAGGGTGAAGGTTTGAGTCGGGCCAGGAAGACAGGAAGAGTGATGCGACGTCTGAGAGAAGTAAGCCTTCCTGGAGAAGGTGGGGACAGGCGGGGAATGGGGCTCAGGGCTGTGGTCACAGAACCTGAGTGGCACTGAGCCACTGCCAGGCCCCTGAGGAGACGGGGAGGAAGGGACCGTGGAACTTACAGAGCTGCTGTGACTGGGGACATTCCATAGAATCGGAATGAGTCTGCAGCGGCGGCCGGAACAAAGCACCACAGACCAGGCGGCTTGCACAGCACACGTTTCTCTCTCCCCGTCCTGGAGGCTGGAGTCCGAGGTCCAGGCATCCCAGGGCTGGTCCCCCCTGAGGCCTCCCTCCTGGGCGTGTGGACGGCTGTCTGCTCCCCGTGTCCTCACACGGCCGTCCCTCTGTGTGTGTCTGTGTTCTCATCTCCTCTTCTGATAAGGACACAGTCCTATTGGATCAGGGCCCACCCTAGTGACCTCATGTCACCTTAGTCTCCTCTTTAAAGTCCCGTCTCCTAATAAAGTCCCATTCTGAGGTCCTGGGGGTGAGGGCTTCCACACAGGAACTTTGGGGGACACATGTCTAGTGGTTGCTCCGTAGTGAGGTTTTGAGGCAAAGATCCTGGGAACGGTGGAAACAGACGGGACACAGTCTCCATGTGGGGGTCTCCCGGGACGCTGGGGCCTCCCGGCACAGCACAGATGGGAGCTGACTCATTGATGCTCCCCACTGGGTATGAGGTTCCCTGACGAGGGCCAGTGTCCACCTCGTGATAGCTTCTCATGTCTGTCGTGCAAAGCAATGCCCCTCCGGACTCCCGCCCTGGGCAGACGACAGTGGTGGGAGAAGTCACCTTATGTACCTGTGGGACTGGACGGGGCATTTCACAGGCTACCTTCTGGGGAGAACCTATTCGCCAGGTCAACTAAATCAATTCCCTTCGTTTAGCTTCTCTGTTGGCAATTTAATCTCATTCACCTTTCCCGACTGGCGGTGGCTGGGCCAGTGACGGACACGTGGCCCAGGCTTCTGGGAAGCTGTTGTGAGCACATCTGAAATGAACCCTTCATCCTGTTTCTGTGGGTGTGCATTTGTCTCGCCCCCCGCCCCCCGATTCCCCGTGCTCACACTCAGGATGGAGGGTTCAATGCATAATCCGGGTAGGGTTTTGTTTTTGTTTTTTTTCCTAATCTCATTCATTCATTCATTCATTCTTTCTTTCTTTCATTCATTCATTCAATCACTGTGTCAGAGGGCTTGCTTAGCAGTCCTCACCCAAACCCTGGTTATTTCTATGTTTGCCTCTCATCCTTCTATACTTTCGGAATCTAAATAAATCATCATTCGGAAACGCCAGACATTTCCAGTCACCTGGGACATGTTACTACCCACACCGTGTCCTATTGCTATTTTGTGGAAATGTGTGCTGCACAGATGACGAGAATGGCCACAAAAGAAAACTGAGGACGTCTGCGCCCAGCTGCAGGGGCATCTAAAACTCATTCACACGGCTGCTGGACGAAGGGACCGCTCGAGGGGATACAAGAGGAAATGCTGAGCTAAAGAAAAGGAAACGGGCTTCTGTGCTGGCTCTCCATGCTGACAACACACCCAGAGAGCTTCCGTGGGGACGGCCCCGCGCTCCGCATCCACCAGACTTCCTGAGCCACATAAACCCCCCAAACCCCCGCTCAGGCTACCCTGTGGCACGGACGATGGTGGAACCCACACTGTGTGAAGACGCTGGACGTGAAGTCTGCTCTCGGCTGCGGGACAGTCCTGGCGCCACTACCAACAGACGCAGTCATGTTGGGGGTTCCCTTAGTCTCCCTGAAAACTGCCTTCTCCCTCACACACATACAACCAGGGTTCTGCACAGGACGGTGACATCCCGGAAGCCACCCAGCTAAGGCACTTGTGGCCGAAAGAAACAGTTCTGTGTGTGCAGAAGTTAGCACCGCCCTGTGGCTTCTCAGGCAATGCAATCTGAAACAGGATCCAAGGACGTTTTCCTCTAGCTATGAAGTCACCCACTGCCCCCCTCAAACGTACCACGAGTTTCCTTAAAGGGTCTAAACACATTCCACCCTCCACTCTAAACCCACAGGTCCACCTCCTATGAATCCGGTGTTGGGTTATGACTTACTTTCTTTTAAGACCAAATATTTTTATAAGAAAGTCCCCGATGCTTACATAGGACACTGATTTTCAACAAAGCTGTCAACACAATTCAATGGGAAGAGAAGAGTCTTCTTCAACAAATGGAAATGGAACAAGTGGATGCCCGTATGGACAAAAGTGAACTTCAATCCTCTACCTCGTTCTTTACACAGAAATTAAATGGAAATTGAGATTTGACCGAAATGTAAAACCTAAAACTATGAAGCTTCTAGGAGAGAGGAAAAAAAAAAAAAAGGCAGGCAGAGATTTCTTAGACAAATACCTAGCACTGAATATAAAAGCAAGCAAGCATTCATAAATGGCACCTTAGCAAAAATACACCAGCTCGACAGGAGAGATAAAAAGGCACTGCACACAACACGCTGAGACTGACTAGTCGTATCCAGTAAGCAAATTGAACTTGAATAACCGCAGTCACTAGGAGAGGTGACTATTAAGCTGGCAAGCAACACTATTTTCTGGAACTATTTTCTGGATTCATCCGTGTAACCGTTTTGGCCCGAGGAGTTCAAATTCCTATTTGGAGATTTTTCAAAGGTCATCAGCAGGCCACTGTTTACGGGAATGGCATTCATAAGAGAAGAACAAGTCACTTCAAGTCCAGAGTGGGGAGACACACATCTGTTAGAGAACTGGGTCTGATTACTCTTGCAGGGTCATGGGGGTATTCCTGACGGTTTCAATGGAAGCACACAAAATGTATGGACACACACATACATGCAGCACTGTAAACATTACAGTACTGGGCCATGCCACCTCCTCTGTTTCGTTCATCTTCAAAATCAGATTTCGGGACCCAAGACTATGAAACACAAAATGAAACAGGCCAGGCCTACGGAATCTGTAGTCCGTTGCTCAGGAAACCTGAGCGTCCAACTGGGATTTTCATTTTTTACCCCAGCAGGTGTAATTCTCTCTTCTCATAGAGAGTGTTTTAATTTTATTAGGGAATAAATCCTTATTCTGATGAGGAAGTTACTGGCTATCAAAATATAATGATCTCTAGATGGATCCAAGTAGGTTATGTTTACGGCACAAGTATTCTTCAGCTGAAGGACGGTACCAATTGTGTATCTTGTACATTAATTATCTTGGAAAGCTGAGCCAGGGCATGTCAACTTCCGTATGACAATGTAATCTCACAGCTGAAAACCACACAGATAAATGGCACAATTAAACATATGGAGAATATAAAAAAAAAAAATCACTGGATATTAATGGACATAGAATATAGTGCATATAAAACCTCCCGATACACCATCATGTTTTGATTCTGAAAAGTGTTCACTGCCTGTCTATTGTGTTCACTTCCTCAGATAAAAACTTACACCTCTACGTAATCACATTAGTAATAAAAAAGACTGAAATGAAGCCGGCATTGAATATCAAATATATCCACATTCTTGCAAACTGTTAAAGGAATGAGTCCTTTGATGTTGAATGTTAGAAAAACCGAGTGACCTCCTTTCAAAGTTAGGGGAAAGACATGATTCTGGATTTGTTCTCAGTGTTTAAAGCTAATATTTAGTTTCTGTTTTAAAAATCCTTAAACGCATATTACTAAGTGGCAGAAGCCAGTCTGAAAAGGCTGCACATTGTAAGATCCCAACTCGGTGACTTTCTGGAAATGGCAGAACTACAGAGACAGTGAAAAGATCAGCGGTTGCCAGAAGTTAGGAGCGAGGAGAGATGAATGCACGGAGCACAGAGGGTGTTTAGGGCAGTGACACTACTCTGTGTGACACCACAATGGTGGGGACCTGTCATCACGTATTTGTCCAAACCCACAGACTGGACACCAGCAACAGTGAGCCCTAATGTAAACCCCGTATGGGCTTTAGGTAGTAATAACGGAAAAGTATCGGCTCATGTATTGTCACAAATGCCCCTCACTAAAGCAAGATGAGAAGAAAACGGGGAAGGAGGGAGGCGGGCACAGATGGGAAACCTCCGTACTGTCCCTCAAGTTTTCTACGAAGCCAAATCTTCTCAAAAGAAAGAAGAAACGTCTGTTAGTTAAGAAAGGAGAACAAACCGTCAGCCCGACATTGATTGCCCTGCCCAGAAGCCAAGATCTCAGCTGGCTGCGACGAGCCGCCTCAGAAGGGCTTTGTTCCCACTCTCAGAAATGACACGTGGGTCATCGAGCCTTTGAAACCCCATGGCTTCCCCAGGAAGCTTCCGTCACTTGACCAGAACTGCAACGTCAGGTTCACGTGGTGACGTGAAGAACGGCGTCACGACGATGGGGTTACCAGAATCTTACAAGCAGATGAAACGTCCTCAGGATTGTATTTTGTGTGTTAGCAGCCAGACATCCGGCCTGGGTGCTTCCATGCCTAACGCTCAAGGTCCAAACTCTCGGTGGCCCGAAAACGGGCCACAGCCAATGCGTCTGCCCTTCCCCTTACTCAGGACGCTGATCTGGCAGGCCACCTTCCTGGCACAGCCCCGCCGCACCTGTCCACATCTTCATTGTCATTCTCTGGGGCCCCGGAGCATGTCACCGCTCCCCACGGTCCCTCCATTTCTCACACTTACCTGCCCCAAATGCTGCTTCTGCAAAGACCCTTTCATGTCGCCCACCCCGTTGCTGCCAAAACTCTGCACTTCGTTTGCTGCCGAGATACACCTCCTACCTACCACAGTGTCCTTTCTCACTGAACGGTGGCCTACATTCTCCAGAGTTCAGCATCACACTTCAGTGTCCCTTTGTTCATGGCTTGGACCACAGGAAGGGAAGTCCCTACATCGGGGACCTTTTTGGAGGCTGTTCCAAAGGCTTCTTGGACTTCTACCCTTCAAGTAGGAACTGCGTAAGTAAAATTCAGTGATTTATTGGATCAAACTAAAACCTACTGAAACTTTCTACAGGATATGAGTATTTGCTCAAAAATGGATGAAATACTTTACTATTGTTATTTTGAGATGGTACACAGTCTGCAAAAATTAGGTTTCAGAGCATCATTAACCATTTATGCAATTATTTTTATGAAATGCACAAGCATGGTGTATATTTGGTCCAAATTACTGGGTTTTCCTTCAAAAAGTTTAGTTTACTTTTCATTCTCTAGTGGTTACCTGCATCCATGGAAATGTATTAATATTTCTTATACTTGACATGAGTTTAGAAACAATATCTATTGAAAGCCTGGAATTAAAAATGAGAAAATCAGCATCGCTACATCTGACTTTTCACTTTCAACTTCATTTGCTGGTATGATGTTTTATTTATTGTTCCCTTTTTTAAAATTAGATTTATTGGGGTGACGTTGGTTAATAAAGACATATAAGTTTCAAGTGTACAATTCTGTAATACATCATCTATATATCACATTACATGTTCACCACCCAGAGTCAAATCTGGTCCTGTTTACCCTCATATACCCCCCTCTTTCCCCCCGTACCTTTTGGTAACCACTAAAGTATTGTCTGTGTCTATGAGTTTCTGTTTCTTTTTCTTGTTCATTCATTGCTACCATATGACCCAGCAATCCCTTTCCTTGGTATCTACCCAAAGAATCTGCAAACATTATTCCATAAAGGTATGTGCACACCAATGTTCATTGCAGCTTTATTTACAGTGGCCAAGACAAGGAAACAACCAAAGTGTCCCTCCGATTGATGATTAGATAAAGAAGATGTGGTACATCTATGCAATGGAATATTCCTCAGCCACAAGAAAGGATGAAATACTGCCATTTGTGACAACGTGGATGGATCTTGAGATTATCGTGCTAAGAGAAGTAAGTCAGACAGAAAAATGTCCAGAACCGTATGATTTTTCAATTACTGGCATTATTATCTCTACATTATCAGGGTGGATGACATTTATTTTCTTCTCTGTGACTATAATTTCCACAGCTCTCAGCATCGTTCTCCACTTATACATCCTTTAAGACACAGCTTCTCTGGGGGACAATTCAACCTCTACTTGTTTCTTTGTTTCCTTTGTGAACACATAGTCCCTCAATTGGTATATGTTGGGACATAGCTATTTGTATCTTTAAAAACTGATAGGCAATTTTGGTTGCATTCTTGGGACACATATTTCCTTAAGGACAATTTATATATTGTCCCAATGTCTTCTAGCTCTTCGTGTCTGACATAGAGAAATTTTAGCTTCCTAGATTTTTTTCTGATATGCGTAGAATTCTTTTGATGACTAAAAATACCATTCATTTACTAGAATATTTCCTTGTTAATTGATCTACATCAACACAGCCTTGGGTTTTACTATGCGAATGTTTCTCAGCACATTCAAATTTCCATTATTTCAGGAATTGCCCTTTGAATTACATCTTTGTATATTTTTTCCTGTTCCATTCGTTTTGAATTTCGGCAGGATACCAGTTTCATAGACATTCCATCTCTTCTGTTTCTTTCTATCTCTATGTGTGGGTCTCTCTCTCATACTCACTTTTCATTCTCATTTCTCATTTATTTCTGAGGCTCTGCCTACTTCCTTTTCACTCCCACGGAATGTGTTATCAGTAATGTATCCTTCCTGCCGTCTCTCCTTTCAGTTCTCATTTCAGAGAAACATTTTCTTTAATTGGTTGATTTTTGTGGACATCCCGCTTTGGGGCCGCTCTGGGGTCTAAGCTTTCGGGTGTGTGTCGTCGATCACGTTTCTTTTTTATTCTTCCTTCCTTCCTTGCAGCATCTTTGTCAAGGCCCCTGGCTGGCGACCACCATCTTAAGCGGTATCATTTGTCATGTTTGAAGGAGGACGTGTCTGTGGGCACCGGGCACGAGAGCCACATCTTGGGGAATGGCAGAAGGATGAGCTACGTGGCGGGCAGCGTGACGTCCTGGCTGTGTCTCGGGTTTTCTGAACTGTGCAGGCCTGTGGGTGACCCTCCTCCCAGCTAACAAACACACTTGGGCTCTCACTGACAACCCGCTTTTTATAGAATGTTTCCGTGTGGTTATTCCACCTGGACCTTGTTGTAACCAGGTAAAGACCACTAGTCACGTGACTACGTGACTCCTCTTAATTTCTCCTCCCTTTGCCAAATCCAGCCTGCTCAGGGCAAGCTATTGGCCTTTTTTGTTATTAAGTCCCCTCCCCCACCACCCGTCCTATGTCCGGGATGATGCATGTGGGCGGAGCTTCCAAAACCAGCCTGGGGACCTTGACCCCACTCTTGTAAGGAAGGAGTCACTGCTTTTCCTTGTGATGGATGCTGCCCACTCTGGTGAAGTGTGACATCTACCATCGCTGCCCCAGCCACTCAGAAAAAGGTGCCTCACTGGTTGTCCCCATAACCTTCATCCAGCTTCTCAAGTGCGTGGCCACCTTTCTGCACCCACTGTGACCCAGGGTTCCAAAGGTAACGTTTCCTTGTTTGGCTCTCAGTCCCTTGGTTGATTTGGGTTGGTTTCACAGACGAAACGGGACGGGTTTACACAACCATTGGAAATTGAAAGAGCAATTCCTCCTTCAACATATGCTTTTTCTTTTCTCTCCCCAATGAACTATAAAGGGGAGGGGAGATCTTGAAAACAATGTTTTGTATACTAATATTCAAAAAGTCAGAGGTACAGGGCGCAGAACATTCTCCAAGGGTATGATGGCACTTTTTCATGCTGTATCTGCACAGCCTCAGCAAAAAGACCATTTAATGAGGACGAAGCGCTAGAGAAACACAGCTGATGGGGAAAGTTAACGCTTTCTAGCAGCGGGATGGGATCTACATAGTAATTTTTTGTATTTCATTCAAAACTATTAGATTGCATATAGAGATAGCCACGTTCAATTTTCTCCAAGCTATTTTTATTAACATGTGCCAAAGGAGATAGATATACATATAGATGATAGAGAGATAGGGGTAGAAATAGAAAGAGAGAGAGAGAGAGAGAGAGAGAGAGGGACCTACAGATAGAACATTAGAGATAGATGATAGAGACACAGAGACATAGAGATAGATATAGAGACATAGAGACAGATATGGAATAAATATGGGTAGATATAGGTTATACATATAGGATATCTCCACATAGAGATATATATATATGTACCTACATCCATTGCTATTTCCATCTCCACCGCTATCTGTCCTTTCCCTCCAGTTTCCTCGCACACGGCGTGTCCCCCGTCCCAGGCGGCCGTACTGCTGGACAGAGCGCCTGCAGCCCCGATGAGCACGGCAGATATTCACATCAACTCACAGAGCAGGATGCATCTGGGGTGCGTGACTTCTGTTCGCAACATAAGAGGAAGGATTCCAATTGGTCGTATAAATCACACCAAGAGACCCCGAGAGTGCCACACAGAGGGGCTGCTTTTTATTTTCACGGTGTTTAATAGCACTTTTAAACACAGTTCAAATTAGGTGACATGTGTGCCCTAAAGAAAGATGCTCGTTTTGACACCGCTTGCTTGTAGCAGTTGACTTAAGGACGAAAACACAGGGGTAAGAGGAGAGAGGGTGCCTCCCACCTGTCTTTCATCCCCACGGCTCCCCTGACCTGATCCTGTCCAACCACAGGCCACCAAAACCTATGTCCACTTCTCTGTCCTCTTTCTTGGTCTCTCAGCAGGATGTGATGGTTGACCATCACTTTTACGAAACGCTCCTTCGAAGGGCTTCACAGTGCCACCATCAAGTCCTGCCTACCTATTTCATTGCACCCCTTCTCAGCTACAAAGACCCAGCCTCTCCTAAAGTAGACGTGTTCCTCTCTGCCAGGGTCTGGCTTATGCCAACATACTATGGAATCAGAAGATCGATGGAAATATAATCTGAACTGTGATGTGATCCGGGTTCCTTCTCTTGTACTTCCTGTTGTGTCTATTGGTTCTTCTCACCAACGTCACATATGGCTAAGTAGGTCAATGATACCGAAAAACGCACACTTTCCACCCCAGAGAGTGGACTGAGCTCATCGATTGACTTGGCAGACTCTAAATGCCCAGTTGAGATCTTCTTCCATCTCTTGTCCAAATCACATAACTTGTAAGAAACATAGAAAGATCCTTTTATATGAGCTGATTAGAGGAATAACTCTGGGTACTGAGAAAAGTACCAATAACACTGGAATTTGTGGGACTTCGTGGCACAAATTTCACCATGTCCTCTTTTTGATGGCCTCTGTCGTTTCCTCTTTGGACGGCTGTGAATAAATAGTGCTGCTATGAACATCTGTGTACACATTTTTATATACACGTATGTTTTCATTTCTCTTGGGTAGGCACCTACCAGCAGAAATGCTGGGTAGTATTATATGGCCAAGAAATAGCTCATCACACAGGCCTGACGGGTGCTTAGAACAAGAGACCACTCAAGAACAACATTTTGCAGTGTTTGCTTTTTAAGAAACTGGCCAGGCTGACTTTCACTGCCTCCCGATTTCACCATAAACACTTCTGCACACTGGTGCCCTCCCTGACCCTATAAGCCACAAATTAAATTAGATGCCCACGGCTGTTCTGTCTTAGACCCCGTGCTTTTCCTTTGCAGCATTTGCAACAATTTGCAATTATATCTTTATGGTCGGGATCCCTTACTGTGTCTCCCACACTAAATGGCGTGTTGTCGTGTGTGCGTGCGTGCGTGCGTGTGTGTGTGTGTGTGTGTTGGCGTGGGGGTTTCAGGGCCACGTCTATCTGGTTTACCACTGATGGGAAACAAAACAGCCAGGGGCAACGGGTGATGCTAGTTTTTCATTCCCCCAGAACTCTCAGGATATATCTGGACTTATTCCTGGCCAGCGAAACGCAGGTGACCGTTCCCAGCCGGCATGAGGGAGGGAGTGGACTCTCAGAAGACAAGATCTGCTTGTCTCTCAGATCTTCGTCAGGACACGATCCCTTAGCCAAAGGTTCAAGGTGGACTTGGAGCACGCTGGAGTTCCAGCAGCAAGTTCTCACAGGTTGTACTGCGGGCAGGAGTGGGAAGGGAGGGCAGTTTGGAGAGAAGAAATCAAGATACAGAAAGGAAAGACTTGACGTTGGAAAGAGTACAAGCGAAGGGAGTGATGGATGAAAAGCCTCCGATCTTGGTACTTGAGAGGCCTTAGAGAAAACCCTCCCTAGAGATAACGGGATCTTCTCCTGCAGGAACTTTGAGCCTAGAGGCAGAATGACTTTTAGAAACCTGCACTGGAGCTGCAAACGTATATAAACATTGTCAACTGAGACGGGTGGTCTTAAATTGGCTCCAGACGTGCTTCAACACGACTTTGTTAGTAAGGAAATCAGCAGAGAATAAACAGCTCATCACACAGGCCTGCTAAGTATTTACAGAGAGAGAGCACTCAAGACTCGTATTTTGCAGTGTTTTCTGGAGGTAGGCTGAGTACTGGAGACGAAAGTAATGAAGGAGCTGTCTCATGCGTACGTAAGAGGGAACAATCAAAGAGCTTAATATTTTCCCACCTAGGGCATCTCAAACTTGTGAAAGGAAAATATTCTCCTTTATAAGACGTGACAGTGCAGCCCAGGCAGCCAGGTGTGCTGTGTCCTGCCTTCAGCAACAGCATGGGGACACGTCCAAATGCAAAACTCACTCACTGCTGCCTGGCAGGACCTGTGAGGGTTGGGTCTATAGCAGGGAAGTGGTGATGGATGCCAAACATCCTTCTGACTCTAATTGCCACGAAAATGTATTTCTTTCCCTATGGGTCAAGGTCATAGTGTTGGGAACCGTTACATTTTCCAGAGAGCAAAGTGGGAAGTCTACTCCTGAGCTCCAGCACATCAGAGCTGAGTGGCCTTACAAGGGACACCAGCTAACTGTGCTTCAGTTTCCTTAGAGGGGACAGTGGCAGGAATCTCGGCCACTCCAAGGAGGGGACTCAGACACAGAAACAGGGAAGCAAAGGCCCAGGAATGTGCACTATGAACACAAAAGTGCCTCACGTGTCCCCAGCGCCCCACCTGACACATGCAAACAAGACTTACTTTGGCAGAAATTCAGAATATTTTGCAGCATTCGGGTGATCAGCATATATGGATACTCTACAGTAATTACAAGTGTTTTTCCTGAGTTTTCTGGTTTTGTTTTGTTGTGTTTATTTCAGGAACTGTCTGCCTGCCTTGCATCTTCTCTCGGTAGACACTTCTCCACGGGCCAGCAGGATGAATGGGTCTGGGATTTGCCGCAGAGAAGACACAGAGCCTCTGGCGAGCAGAGGGGAAGGAAAGGTTCGTTCCAAGGACGCAGTTTCTACTGGTGTTCTGTCCTAGGCCTTCTACGGAGCCCACTGGTGCTTCTCTCGGTTCTCTTTCTGACTACTGCTTACCTGATTTGGGGGGTGGACGGGGGGGGGGGTCTCCTCCTGGTTAGTTGCCTGGCTTCTGACTTACTTGGGAAGTCGCATCCTGTTTCGGTGTGTGTGCTCTGACTCCAAGCCTTCCTCAGCAACCCCGCCCCCCACAAGCGTCCCACTCCGAGCCCCTCCGTAGGTGGCAGAAAGCAGGCCTGATGATACAGACTGCTTACACGTCACTTTTGTGTTCGGTGACATGGCAGGGACGCCCATAGGTGAGCCTGGGAATAATGACAGAGAGAACGGCTCAGAGGTCCAGGGATGCATGCAGACAGCCAGACACAGACTCGGGGAGAGCTACAGAGGAGAGTGAGAAACGACCAGACGGCAAGCCAGCCGCGCTGCGCCACGCCAAGCACCCACGGCCAATCTCAACAGCAGCTGGAGAAACGAGACACACTGACTGACTTCAAAGGTGGGGGCCGAGGGCTGGCTGTTGCATCAAAAACTATGAAAGGCAGACGACAAGGAAACAGGATCTTTAAAGGGTAAAAGAAAATCTCAAGCCTGAATTCATCATCCAGCGACCGTCGCCTTAAAAAGAGCGGTGAAATGAAGACGTGTGTAGACACAGCACAACTGAGCGGATGTGCCGTTACCAGAACCATACGCGTCAACGTGAAACGGCGTCAGTCAGGCAGTGAAATCTGTAGAATAAGCATAAAAGTTCCCTGCCAGTTGGATTCCTTGTTTGCTTGCTTCTTTGACATGGAATGTCTATTTTGCCGCCAAGGACAGTATTGACTAGGTTTAGAGAGAAATGGGTATGCTTTATACTAGTTAAATGTGTATTCTTAATGTAATAAGACTGAGTGTGGAATGCGAGCCAACTCTTTCCCAAAGTGGATTTTCCAAACAGACAATTTTAAGTGACAGTGCATAATACATGAAGTCGCTACCCCTTTGACAAGGTTTTGTCATAAGCAAGTGCATATGACTTCATGTTTCCCAAAGCCTCTTGCTTATTAAAGAGATTCGAAAATATCAGGGTTCTTAAATAGTTCCTTTCATTTCCATGCCCTACATGAATAGGTTATGAGCATTTGGGTAAATAATCGGAGATATGTTAGGGTACAAATACTCCTTATGCAATGTTACGGAAACTCACATAGAACTTGAAAATCAGGGACATTTGCAGGAACACTTTACTACAGTGCTTTCAGACCAAGGGGACAGGTTCGGTTTTGAAATGACTTTGTGACAGGTGTCCACCCTAGAGAACCAGGAAAAGGGGTAAGTATTTAATCATTCAAAAACAACTTGGGTCAAAAAACACACAGAAAAATTTAGTTGATTCGAGGAGCGATCCGATCAAACCGGCGGGCCACACCAAGGTGTCGTCCCAAGTTTCCCGGTCCGCTGCTCATGGGAACCGTGCTACTGAAAAGACGTCTGGAAGCCAAGTCCAACGCTTTTATGACCAAAGTTTAGCAAGATAAATAGCCTGAGACTGACCTTGTTTGGCTTCGTTCTTGTTTGGTTTAGCATGAAGTCTGGTCTTATTATTGTGTAAACTCTACTACCTTATAGGATAAAGTGGAATTTTTCTCCTGCACCTGCCTGCCATACAGCAGGCAGCTAGCATTTCTCAGATTAACTCAATCTGGATGACAGTTGTTCTGAGGCAAAGTTAAACCAATGGAAACGTTCTGCGACTAATGAAGGAGATGGAAAGCAAGTGCTTGGGTGTACAAGGTACAGTCGATGGAAGAGGCAGGAGAGACCAGAATATTTTGAGGCGTCCTGAAGATCGGCTTTCAGAGATAATGCAAGGTCTCCCGTGAACAAACATCCTTTGCAAACCGAGTATTTTCAATCAACAAAGAATGCTGGAGAATGCCAGACTTGAAATAATAATAGTACCTGCCATTTCATAAATAGTCATTACCTGTTAAGTATTCTCACCCCACGTGGGACCTCAATCAATTCTTCCCAGCAGAAACACACATCCTTATCGCCCCCATTTCACTGGTAAAGAATCTAAGGTGGAAAGGGGTCAACCATTTAGTAGCAGAGCGGGGATCTGAAGTCTGATTTGAAATCCTTTGCTTTTTAACGTTTCATGTTCTCTTTGCAGAAGATAAACATGATAATCATGATAAAATAAAGGTTGCTGCTGACAACCTTCGGTCAGAAAGCCTTCGTCTAAGGCCAAGGAGGCTTGAACTTTATCCCGGGCAACAGCAGAGTGTAGCCAATGTCAAGCAGAGCAGTTAATACTAATGGCTCGAACGCATTATTTTTTGTTACGACACTCATCCTCATGTGCAAATCGGTTTTGAAAGGTTGGAAGCACCGTTCAAAGGACGCCAGAGTTACCAACAACCTATCAATTATATTCAAAGAAATACGAACCGCAGGGTCTAAACCTTGATTCCAGTCTGCACAGCAGAAACAAGTCCAAGCCCCTGATAAGTCAAGTCTCTCAAGGGCAAGATAGGTGTCTTCTGGACATTTTTTTTTTTTTTTACATAAATCACTGAATGCCAACTGAGGACTTATTAGGCGGCAAAAACTCTCATAAGTAGAGATTAGCAAGTTCTGAAAAGTGCTGCGTGTTTCATTGAAGTGGAATTAAGAAGAGATTCACAGTGCCGCTCTCCTCAGCTGCCATCAGTCCCGAAAATCCATTTGAAGGTTGTACAACAGATGAGCAAACATTAGCTGCTGCTTAGGGCAAAATTCATAACTTCCATTAATCCGTGCCTGTCCCTAATAGAACACACATTCAATGAGTGAAGAAACTACAAAACTACTCTTTAAACGATCTTGGCATGAGTCATTCTGGTATAAATTTTCACTATTACGCCTCTGAGATATCCATGGGTCATTCGGCAGAATAACATCACTAAAATGTACTCAAGCCATGAAACTGATGTACAGTAAGAAAGAGCATGTGTGCTTTGGCCTAGCACCACAAGTTTTCAATTGTACAAAAATGTGTGCGAGTTTGGCTGTAGACTTTGTTAAAACAACACAAACAATACAACCGCACTTGACACCAAATTTACCCTAGAGAGAGACTTATCCTGCCCTAAATCTGTGTCATTTAGAAAGGCTTAAACCCCTTTGTCTTATCCACGGAAAATGGCTTATGGAACAGAAAGCATCGACAGAAATATTTTGGAAGAGTGACATACCAGGGGCAGCCGGATGGCTCTGGTGGTTAGAGCGTGAGCTCTAAGCGGCGGGGTTGCGGTTGGATTCCCACATGGGCCCGTGGGCTGCACCCTCCACAACTACATTGAGGGAAAACTACTTGGAGCTGATGGGCTCCAGAGAAACACTGTTCCCCAACAGTCAATAAAATTTAAAAAAAAATGAGATACCCAATCAAACAAGTGACCATTTCATCAAGAGCCTTTATTCACTACATACAAAGGCACCAAGGTTCACTAAAATATATATAAATCCCATTTTACAGTGCGAGTACTGTCTCAGTTAAAAAAAAAAAAAGTCAGTCATGTTTATGTTTTACGTGTGTTAGAGGATAATGTCTTTTTAAAAAAAGGTAAAATCATATTCCCATACAAATACAATGTGGTCAAGTGTCAAAAATTTTATTCAAGTAAATTAGCCAGTGAGGTAACCACTAAGATGTTACAATTGGTCAAAGGAGAATTCAAAGAATAGAT
This sequence comes from Rhinolophus ferrumequinum, assembly GCF_004115265.2. NCBI lineage: Eukaryota > Metazoa > Chordata > Mammalia > Chiroptera > Rhinolophidae > Rhinolophus > Rhinolophus ferrumequinum. Next base: position 121,437,437 of record NC_046284.1, on the reverse strand, counting down.
ATGGACATACGCAATCAAGAATGCTGAAATGAATTTGCTAAACGGACGCAAAATCGATCAACAGCCAGAGACAATCGTTAACAAGCACTCATCCCACCAGACAATCACCCACATTACTATATTTTTTTCTACAACTTACAGAGTTGAAAAGTAGCTCAACGAGAATTAATGACAGAGAGCACCTGGCAGGATAGAGAAAGAGGAAACTCCCCTGTGATGGTATTTTTCCCCATTTCAATGCCTTTCGCATCCCAAAGGGCTAAGTAACTCTGTTAGAAAGGGTTCATGGTCAACGTGTAATGTCTGATAAATTATCCCAAAACCGTATTGTGGCTCTGGGTTGTACCAAGTACACATCCTGAAATCAAATTATGTTTACATCAAAGAATGTATTAGAAATATAAGTGTTCTTAAAGGAGAGGGGACAAGTTTTCTTTTTTTGAGGTGGGAAACATTCTCAAATGTGGATATGTGCCTAGATATAAGGTGCTGGCTACAATTATGTTCACACTACAAAGAAACTATGGATGAAATGGTTCAGAGTTCATCTCTGAGCAGAGGTGCACAGAGATATTTTGAGGACACAAATAGAATGTCACTATTTGCGAAGAAAGAAAATAATTTCTTCTTTTCCCACTTAAATTTCCCTTTATTACAAAGACATATTTTTCTCAATTAAAATAAAAAATAAGCATCAACGAAGCAGCAAAATTTCCCCTTCACCAGACCCACCCAATCTTGCACTAACAACAGCAACACAGTCATAAAGAGATTACTATACACCAAGCACTATTGAGTTACTCAGTCCTGAAAATGTAGGTATTGGACCCATTTCACAAATGTAGACACAGAGAATCAGAGTTTCGATCACTTTTCTAAGATTATACAGCTTAATCCATGGAAAAGCTGGGACGTGAACTGGCTCATAAGCCTGCTTCTATTTGATTTTATTTCTTAGGGTACCTGAGATTTGTTTTCATCAATGTCTCTTTATTTTAAACTTTCAATTACAGTTGACACTCGACATCATTTCCTCTTAGTTTCAGGTGACTGATTTGTTAAGGGGTCACCCAGGACGTGGCTTTCCGACTCCGCTTACAAAGCAGAGGGACTTATCGTCTCCCTGTTTTCAGTTGCTACTGCACGTTAAGCTCGGCACGAGGAGACAGACGAAGCGTAGAATGTATGTGTGATATGCATAAATATACATAGATATACATAGAACCATATACATATATGTATACGCATTGTACATGTCCCAGCCGGGGTTTAGAAAAACTACAAAGAAATGAAGACATGGAATTTCATTTTGTCTTGGCAAAGTATGTATTTACATAGCCGTGTGCACGCATGCACAAACTGGCACACAAGCATGTGTACGCATGCGTGCGTAGTCATTGTACACAGTTATTAGGTGACTAGGCAAATACAATCCCGTCCTGTGATTATGCACAGGACAACTTTGGTCTGTGTTCTGATCTCTGTCCTGGGCTGTCCCTATTTTGTTTTCTCTCCACTGTCCGGTTCTGGCTTTCCATGTGCACTGATTGCAGAGGGAGTGCACAGCTCCTGAGGCGGGCATGGCCGTTGCCATAGCAATGTGGGCAGTGCCCGCGAGGGGCTGCTTCCGGAGCAGTAGGGCTCAGTCAGGGGGCGCGGGGGCCACGCCCAGGGCAGCCCACACGAGTGACAGGAGGGCCTGTCACTCATAGGGCGGCAAACCGAAGAGCTCGAGCCGGAAGTCCTGCAGGGAACGCAGCACGACGGTGGCGTTTGCTGTCAAGTCTCGGTGTAAGTTCGCGTCTGGAACCATCACCACCTGCATGCCGGCTGCGAGGGCCGCCTCCACGCCGTTGGGCGCGTCTTCAAAGACGAGGCACTGTGGGGTGAGGAAGAGAAAGAAGGTTGAGACGGCCTTGTCGCTACCAGGCGTGTATACTGGGCTTTGGGAGTCCTCATCCTGGCGCCGGTCCCCTGCAGACCGCTGTGTGGCCGGGTTGCTTACACGGCCCCCTGCTTTAGGGGGAAGGCGTCCACAGCTGCGGCCACAGCATTACGAGAACGGGATGCAGCGAGCTGGCCCCCCGGAGTCTCGGTGGAAAAGCTTATTTTATGCCCATCATAAAAATCTGTTCAATCAGTAAGTGAACATCCAGAGCGTGAGAGGAAATGGTGTGTGTGAGCGGGGGCCGTGCTTTTAAGCAACGTCAGAGCTGGTGACGGTTTCGTTTGGAAACGAAATGGTTAGGAGTGTCTTGGTGAACACCAGTGCCCGTGTGCCAGCGTCATGCACCAAAATCTCATTAACACCAAGGCTTAGTGCCACGGGCGGTATGTCTTCTGGTGTGTTGCGTAAACCCACTGTTCTGTGAGGATGCCTGAGGCTCACGCAGACAGACACCCCCATTTACAATGGGGTGTGTGTGCCTTGTATGTATGACGGAGCTCCTGGCTGTGCCGTCATGTGACTGATGCAACCCCAGTAAGACGTGAGGCCTAGCTCAGAAGGAGACAGCCACGTCCATCCAATGGGAAAGTGGCTTGTCATCCTTTTAGCACCCTCCATCCCAGGCAAGTGTCCCTGTGTTCCCGGAACCCTACACACTGAGCCTGAGAGCAGTTTTATTAACTCTTTTCAGTGAAGGCTCTGTAGGGGCAGACAGCTGTAAGCAGGGGTCCTGCCACCACCACTGGGACATGCTCTCGGGTCCCGCTGTTCTCCTCAGGGGACCCAGAACTCCCAAGACTGCCGGGGTGGGGCCCTGCCACACTCTCCTCACGTCTTCTCCCAGCCCCGGGCCCCCCTGCCTTTTGTCCCAGTAACTTTCTGCCCACGTCATCACAGGTGGGGTAGCAGCCCAGCGTGCATGCTGGGGGCCGGACACGGGTCGTGGAAGCCAGCGGCCGTCCACACTGGACGCTCTGCCTCCTGATTCCTTTCGGTCACGGGTAACTCTCTCTCTCTCTCTCACACACACAACACACACACACACAGTCAGTCTCCTGCTGGTCTATTCCGTAGCAGGCACACTGACTTTTTCCCCCTCCCTCCCTGCCTGCCTTCCTTCCATCCATCCTGGGCTAAGATATTTCATTAATGGAGTCACCCCCTAGGGCCGAGGCAAGGAGTCGATGAGTTACTACCCGTCGTAGGAACACCTCAGCACCAGGTTAGCTGCACAGTGAGCTGGTCTACCCGGGAGGGAGACGCCCCCATCCCTGCTAAAACCTGCGAGGTCCTGGGCACACAGAACACTTCGTCCCACTGCTCCCCGCCCGAGAACGTGTGAGCCCCTGGCTTTGTCCCCGCTCTCCGCTTCCACCGAGAGACGATGGCTTCCGTCTGAGGGACGCGCCGCTGCTTGTACCACCCACGTGTGTGTTCTGACTCATCTGATTCAGGCTTCCTCTTGTGCCCCTGTCTTTTTATAGTTATGGCCTGATTATGTTCTAAATGCCCCGATTGTTTTACCTGGCACCACAGGTCTTACACATCCAATGACTTTTTTTTTTTTTAACATTTCTGGTGTGCTCTGCCGACTCTGAAGCTTTGTGCAGCCCATCTGCGAAGTTACACGTGGGGCACAGGAAGAGACTCGGTCGCTCCCTTGGGGTGACTGTCCTTGGCTGAGGTCATGGGAGCAGCTATTATTCTGTGTCTGCGTGAGGTCACAGCCCTGACACAGCCCTGATGTGCGGTATCACGGGTGCCATGAGTGTGACGGAGGAAGGCAGGCCTGGGAGAGCATGAGGAATGGAGGCTCCAGCAGCTCACAGCTGATCTCATCAGCTCCCACAATGAAAAGGCCGTCTGAACCGTGTCAGTGCGTCCCTGAGGCCGCAGCTCTCAGAACGACCAGGGGAACCTGGGATTTCTGCAAAGAAGCCACTTGCCACAGTACCGAAAGTCACTGTCCCTCAGCCGCAAACAATAAAAAAGAAGAAAATAACAGAACTCTGACGGCAAACACTGTGTCACTGGCACCTACATTCCGTTCTTCCTCTGCCACTCACCACCTGTTTCACTCAGTAGCTGTCGAAAGATGTTTTTATGGACGCCAGCTGGACTCACACACTTCACGTCCGGACAAGAATTCACTCTGAGAAATGTACAGACATTAAAACACGTCTGACGTGGGTCCACGCTAAGAGACCAGTCCACGGGAGGGAAGTGACGAGAAGGGCCGGACACGGCGGGAACGGGCGGTTTACAGGAAACCGGCAATGCTGGACCTGGACGCCCGGACGCTGTGGTCACACAATTGCCACACGCAGAACAGAGAACAGACACCCCGCACCACGAGTCCGGCTGAGAAACGAGAACCAGCAGCGATGGGTGCCCGGGGCCCAGCACAGCCGCACACAGGACGGGGACGGGCTTCTCAGCGAGCAGACAGCACCTGGAGCTGCACGGCCAACCCTTCCTAGATCACAGAGCACCCACTACCTTCTGAAGCACCTAGAGAAAGGTCTCGGAGGTGTTTGTGTCCTCACCCTCTCCTCGTGTGGATTCCTCAGATCCAATGTGCTTCTGCGGCCCACCCGTGGGGGACACGGACCCGTCCCTAAAACCTACACGGGTCATAGGTACCCAGCAAGACTTGCCCTGGCAACCCCAGGCCTCACGGGTCAGAAAGCCACCGAAAGGTATCAGCGACACAGCTGGCTGACCATGGCACAAATACAGGAGGAATTACCATACTCCACTCACACACCACGTCTGTCCGGCCCTTTCTACCCGGCACACCTGGCTGGTGTGAAAAGGGTGGCATGGGGTGAACCGGGCGCCCCCCTTCTGTTTCAGTGCTTCTGTGAGCCGCCCGGCCAGCCGGCCCTCCCGCACTGACCCATCACACCGGGCTGCACACGCACCACGCATCCCTGCCCTCCCACTGTGCTGTGTCTCTGTGCCCTGCCCCCCCATACGCTGTGTGCTGTGTCTCTGTGCCCTTTGGCCCCATCTCCCTAACTAACACACACACACACACACCCCGTGCCGTGCATCGCTGTGCCGGGCTCTCAGCAGGAAGTGGTCCCCTCCAAACCCAGGGCTCTGCCAACGCAAGTGGGTGGGAGAGGAGGTTGCTCCTCCATGCCCCACGTCACCCCTGTGCCACGGGAGTCACGTGGCCCTGTGTGGACACAGGTAGTTCCCACGCACAGTAATGTGGTAACACAGCACAGGTACGCCTTTCCAGGGCACACACTTCCACGACTGCAGGGAAGTTTCTGGTCAAGACGATTCTCGCAGCACGCCACGCTTGGCCAGGACGCAGGACTGGGCTGAACGCACTTTCTGACGGTGCCATGGCAAACATCGGGCACCTGAGGAACGCCTGCTCAATCTGGGGAGACGGCGGACGCGTCCTTGTACGGGACTCAAATCGACAACGGGGCCAGAGTCGCAGCAGTGGGACTGTGCCTGGCGGCCCCCACCCATCACAGCTGCGGGATCTCAGCCAAGGGAACGTCAGAGGGAAAGTCAAGGCCAGCCAGGCAGGGAAGGGACAGAGCTTAGGAAGAGAGTCCAGTCCTCCAGAACCCAACGTTCTCTTCCCTTTACCAAGCTGAAGGGTAAAACGCATCTGCATCCCATTTCCCGGCCAGCAGAGGAGCTTAATTAAACCGTAGCTCGAGGGGTTTCATTTAGAAAGACTGACATTTCCCAGTAGCGGGGAGGTGAAGCACGTCAGGGTGATCGGCGGCGGTGCTGCACCTCCTTCTGGGAAGGTGTGCGAGCCGCAGCGCCGGGAGGAGGCCTGTGCCACCTGGCTCGCCACCCGGCTGCCCCGCAGAACCTCCAGGGCACTGAGAAGGTGCCTGCACTGGGACGTCTTCAAGACACGTGTCATGTGCGTCACGCGTCCCACGGAACAGCCTGTCTGACCGCGGTGGGGGGACGGCCTGGATGGATGGGACTGGGGAGGACCTGGGAAGCCAGGGCAGCTTGATGGTTCATACCCTGGGCAGACACTAAGGCAAGAGGACGCCAAACTCGCTGACGCAGGGGCCGCTGGACCACGGCTTCGTGGGGGGAGGTGGGGGCTGTGTGAGCCCCTAGATACCAGGTCCTGGGTCTGTTAGGACAGCGCCTGCTACCCGCCCGCGCTCTCACTTCAGGCCATGTTTCATGCTCTGTCCCCACACGTCCGGAGTCACCACCGCCCCCCCCCGCCGTCCCTCACATCACTTTCCTCAGCCACTCAGACCAACAAAGCATCGGGAGCGGATGGGAGTGACCACACACGAGAGGAGCTCCACCCCGGGACGAGTCGCTGTTGGTCCTGTGCAACTGCGCCCGTCAGGGCTTCGAGACAAATACTTTCCAGAACAATCTGCCATGACCCTTGGGAACGAATTCTGTGCTTCCCACAACCACTGGTGTCCGTTTTTCACATTATACACTTTTCCGGAACTAGCCAACTTTCCAAATGCGACTGTTGTCTCCCAGGAATAGAGGTCTTCCTTTTGCTTGGTAAACACAAAACGTGACAGGAAGTCCCTTCAGCTTCCCTGTCAAGACTCTCGGAAGAAGACCTGCAATTGTGTGGCGGCACGTGTTACACTCCTCCTGGAGCGGTGCCCGTGGCTATTCATCATACATAAAGCCCCGCGTGATCCAATTTAATCAGGAAGAACAATTTTCAACTAAACCACTGTGTTTAAGTTAAAACTTTCATTATATCATTTTTTTGCAGATTTTATCCTACATCTTAATTGTGTGATAAGCCTGTTCAGTGTTCACATTGCAAGACAACGAAACTTTTGAGAACGCCTTAAACTGTATTTTTGATCAAGTTTTCATCAACAGTGCTCAAACCTAAGGTTTAGGTTTTACTTGTCTCCATGTTCTTTGCCACACGCTGCATTACCTGTAACTAAGTACCACCATATTGTGATGCTGAATATGTATACACTGCGTTACATGTTTATTTAATTAAACCTGGAAGTAACATTTTTTGAAAGACTGACGTTTGCATGCACTTTGTGTTATTAATCAGTACTTTTGTTTGTATTACTCATATGTCCATCCGTCACGTTCCAGGAACCACACCCATCTGTCTCCATCCCTCCATGCACCATGAAAACCTGTTTTCACACACGTGTACCAACTCCCAGGGTGTTTAAGCCCATTTTCACACACTACTGCACAGTCAGCATTTCTGGGAGTGAACAAGTATTGAATGCTGGGGAGACCTGCCATCTTCTTATGTCTCTCAATGCTCATTTAATGCCCAATTCTACACCGTCAACCAGGATGCTATTATGTATGGGGCTTCCAGAATGTTCTTGGAGGCACCAGTCCAGGGAAATCGTTTTAAAAAAACAAAGACTGTGCACATTCAATGAGGGGCTGGAGGTTTGCCATGTACAATTAGCAGAAAAATGTTCCCAGAAGTACCGCTGTGGGTAACCCTGCTGTTTAAACTTTGCTGAAGAAGTTTCCCAAATGGGCAAACTTCTCTTCACAGGAAAGCCATGAAGGTTCCCAAAACCAGCGACCTGAGGAACTACCTTGGGTAAGGTTTTCACAAGACGCACCTGACAGTGGCATGAGTCACGTAAACGTGAATAAAATCCACTGCCCTCGTTTCCTTGGAGTGCTCCGAATGTGACCTTATATCATGACTTTAATTGAAAGCACCCTCAATAAACAGAAGCGGGAGGCTCATGCTCACTGGAAAAGCCCGTGCCTTTGGCCTTTCTGTTTCCACGCCACCAGAAGTGCAGTGGTGCCCACGTAAGTGTTCCAGCAGGTGCCCTGCCACCCGCCTGCTCCGGTGGGCTCCGCTGAGTGTCCAGGACAACAGGCGTCCCGAGGACCCCCGGTCAGGTGACCACAGAGCGTGCCTGTCCATCACCCCTTTCCTTGAGGCAGGGTGGCGTGGAAACGTCGTCTCGGTCTCGGGGTACAGACGAGGCACCTCTCTTTCCCCTTCAACCAGCAGGTATGCGATGCAGCGTCCAGGTGTCTGGAGAGCAGCAAGGACATGCTGGAGGCTGGCAGCGCGGTGGCAGCGGGGGTCTGCTGGGCAGGGCCACGTGACACGGCACACAGGGCATCTGACCCCCGAAGAAGGGCTCAGAACTGTCGGGAAGGGATCCCGGGTCCATCCGGGCCAAACTCTCCCAGAGCCGAAGCGACACAGCTGGAGTCTCCAGGGCTCTCCGTGGGGTTTGCAAATGGCCTCCAGCTAATAAACCCAACCACACACTCCTCCCAAACATGTCGCTGAGGAACGTGTTCCAACTGGCCGATGGCGGAGGGACAGGGACCAGGCAGACATTCCCAACGCCATGGACAAGCCACTTCATTGGTGCAGCACGCACAGCCACGCGCCTTGTGCTTTCATCTGGGGAGAGCTGTTTTATGTTAGGACACCGCGAGGGATTCCATTTCCATCCAGTTTCTGACCAAGACACGCGTCTCTCAGAAGGAGGACCCTGGAGAACACGCGGCCCAGCACCCAGCACCCCTCAGACACGTGGCTCCACGTGCAAACAGTTCACACAAGCCTCGTCACGCCTGGGCTTACACCGGGCTGACCAGTCATCCCCGGGGGCCTGGGATCAAGTTCCCAGGACACACGGCGTCAGATCTACAAATGCCACCGTCCCTGCTCAGTTGAGATGACTAAGTCACCCTGCTTTACACAGGTAAAGTGATGGGTGGGGACACACTGCACTTTGGACACCCTTTAAAAAGCAGAACGTCGGATGTGAAGGTGTGATGTGCCATCCACGGAGATTCTCTGGGGCTATGAGGTCGGTCTTCGTTTCACCTGGTACTCACCCATCGGTGCTTCTAACCACTGTCTTTCCTCACTATGGGGCCCGCAGCAGCCTTTGCAGGCAGGTTCCCGCAACGCGCTTTCCCTCAGAAGACGCTAGGAACAGGAGAGAGCTGAGAGGGTGTCCTGCAGATTCCGGCAAGGGGGAAAGCAGCCAGGCCAAGGGGTGTATACTTCACAGGGTGCGTGGGGACGTAGGGACAGCGCGACGGAATCGGAGCATTAGCCATACGATTGACCGGTATTGCAGAAACGGTCCAAAGGCAAAACCACAGATTTACGAAGAAACTCTTAGCACGGCCACCACTGCTTCTGCTTCTTCTAGCAGCGCTGTTTGAGTCTGCTACGATTACGAGAGTGCACAGCTGTCCAGTTCATGTGTTAGAAATCCAGGACACAACCCATCCTTTTAAATGTCGAGCTGGGTCCGTTTCATTCTGAGGGGGTGGTCAGTGGAGACAGGGGACAGGCTCGGGCCTAACGAGCGCTATCCCTCTCTGACACGGCTGATACGTGACGGTTTCCCAGCCCCACGGACAAATGTACGCAGACCTGAGAACACGGCTGAGCACCGGCAGGGCTACCGCCAGCTAAAGGAAGAAATGAGAAAGGCGCCCCTCCAGTCATGTCACAAATCAGGTCGCAGGCTGGCTGCGGGCATGTCGGCGCCACTCGCACCGTTTCACAGGTGTGTCTGCGTGTATGAATCCTAAGAAAGAGACGACATTAACTGCTTAGCCATCTATCTGCCAGGACTCACACCGCAGGAAGCCGCATAAAAGCATCACCAACAGCTACAAATCCTGCTGGTTAACAGTCTCCGGACTTGCAAAGGAAAGTCAAGGGTGTCAGCCGCCATTTCTGCTGGTTGATTTGGTTCCACGGGTCTGAAGGGTTTGGGAAGCTCTCGGGGGGCCCCCGCAGCCACCCCTGCTGTGAGGACGCCGCGCTCCACTGATCTGGGGAGAAAGGCGCAGGCGGCCGTGGCACGGGCTGTCCAGGGACATCAGGCCGCGCCCAGCACTCCACCGGCTAATTCCGTTCTCGACGCTGCACGCAGAGTACTGCCAGATGTGCACCGTAAGCCTTCAGACTGCTGCAGGCCCGTCTCAGTAACAAGGGCAACAATGTATCAGTGACTCCCCCGTAATCAGCCCACGGTGCATCAGGCTTTACACGTTAGTGGCGCTCCCAGCGGCGGGAGGTGCAGCAGGAGGGATGCAAAGACGAGAAGGGGCACGTCTGAAGTAAGTCCTCAGCACCGCGACGCCACTGGGCGGGAGGTCTGGACTAGAGACACAGAGCAGGGGAGCCAGGCAGGTGGTCAGGACCGGGGGGGGGGGGGGGGGGGGGGGAGGGAATTGGGGGGAAGGGGCCGGTCCTAGGACGAGAGTTCTCAAGGAACTGGAGGGCAGATGAGCCAACAGAAAGGTAACCGTGTGCTCCCACATGGGCCATGGCGCCTGACACTTTATCCTGGCAGTCAGGGAGGTCCTTGGGGTGGTCACGGCACCAGCTGGTGGAAGTGGGAACCAGACCAGAGACCACTGGAAAGCCAGACGCTGAGGCCACGTGGGAGGGGAAAGCACGTGGGAGAAAGGCAGGACTTGGGAACCGGAGGCAGGTCGTTCCGAATGAGGAGGCAGCGAGAGCTCTGGCAGACACAGGGCCTGCGTGTGGCCAGCCACATGCCAGCATCAGAGGAGGGGGCAGGAAGTGACACTCAGTGTTTGGAAAACACAGAGCTCTTGGTGGTGGAGGGGATCCCCAACAGGCCATAGTGGCTGAAGGATTATCCTGAGCTGCAGACGTCTGAGAATCAATGGCCCAGGGAGAGGCTCTCTCTGAACTCTCCTTATGTTCCCAAAAACAAAGTCTCCCAAAAGAATTCAAAGCTACCCATCCCTTCCCGGGAGTCTCACCACCAGGGAAACGACCCTTCTTGCTGAAGAGAAGGCAGCAGAGGTCAGAACCTAGATAAGAAATTGCCTAAACCAACACACTCATAACACTATCCCAGCTCCCATCTGTTTTCCTATGAGCCCATTTATTTTTCCTAAAAGTCGTTTGTTCTTACGAAAGCACCTAAGCACCCCCTGCCTCTCCCTAACCCTTATTAAGATGGTATGCGAGCCCCAGATTCTAACTGCCTCCTTAGGACACATTTTTCTGTAACCTCCCATGTATGCACATGAATAAAAATCTGTCTTTTCTCTTACGAATATGTCTTGTCAGTTTAATTTGCAGGCCTCTATCACTGAACTTAAGAGGGTATACGAAAAGTTGTTTCTCCGCATCAGTGGAATTAGGGAAAGAGAGCACCGCCATCCTTGAAAACGCGGGAGAGGTACTAAGCCAAGGCAGGTCCCACTGCAGAAAAGAAGTGTAAGGGGGGTAACTGTGACAGACGAGACTTTTCCTTTAATGAAATGGGAGGGCCTGGTAAATCAGGTCGCAAGGGGCATGAAATCATACCAAAGACTGGTGACCACAGGCCCTTGTATTCTGCCTAGTGATTGTGGGTGACGGGAGGAAAAGACGGTGACGAGGCCTGCAGAGTGGTTTTTGGGAGTACGGTGACTCTTCACCCCAACAGCGGTACTGAGGGTTAAAGTGACTAAGGAACATCCCGTCCCCCAGACAGAGGCCTGGCACCGCTCACCTGCCTGCAAACGTTAACTGCAAATTTGATACAAGCATGCCTCTACTTGTTTCGCACGATCCTGGGAGGTACGGAGGTTACGTCACCGAGGGTCTTCTTGGATGGAAGCCACGTGCCGACCGCCTGTAACTGTGTGCAGACGTTGGGGACGTGCACAGTACATGACAAGAACAGGTATAGAGAGTGACTGTTGAATTCACATGTTTCTGTACCATGACACTGTGTGCGGTGTGTTAATTACCACTTCACATGTCGAGAAGTCAACCCAGGTGATTATTCGAAACCAAAGGGATGGTCTGTGTTTTAAGACAAAGACACTATCCCGTAAATCAGAATCCGCCAGTTAAAATCATTTGTCAGTCGTTTTTCCCTGCTAGGTATACACACTTCATGTGGGGGACTTTCTTGAAAACAAAACACGAATTTAAACAAAACACTGAAACTCGGCTCTTACCATTAACCAAAAAACTACAATATGCAAAGTCGTGATTGCTATGCTTTTTAGAACTGCTTTCTGGTTGTACTTGTAATGTAAAAAGTACCAACCTACAAAATCATGAGGAAATGACACTCTTATTTTCGTTTTACAACACAGCTGTGCATTTTTGTGGCTAGGAAGTCACACCGGGCAGAACTCACACACCCAGAGGGTTTGGGTGACCCCAGCTTGGTCCCTTCCCCCCACATCACGCACGCACGCCTCCAGAAGCTCATGGACTTTAGAAGCTGGGCAAGGACAACCTCTGCCCCCAGGGACGCTGAGATTCAGGAGGAGCCCACGCCACCTCCCTGGCACACAGCCTGTGCTCAGTGACTTCTCACTGGCGGGAAGGTGGGCTAAGGGGACTGACCGCTGATGGTCGTGTCACTGCCGCTTATTTCCAGCATGAAAGAATGATGCGTACATAACCTCAAAGCAGCATTTTCAATGAAAACGGGACTACTGAACGCGGGCGCTCAGGCATCTTGTCCCGGCAGACTGGTAACAGACACTTCTCCATAATGCCCCCCTTTTACACTGCCTGTGTTTCGTTCCTTTCCTGCCACGGCCTCAGCACCTGTTAATTGGGGGACACCTGCAGTGTCATCCACTCCCAAAAGCACCTGGGAATCTCTCCAGTGACCTCACAGTTGCATGCGATGCCCTTGAACTCTGGCGAGCGCATGCCTGCACTGCATCTAAGAGAGAAAAGCAGCAGGTCACAGACGAAGAGCCGGGTCCTACTTCCACACGCCTCTTAGCAAGTGCTTCATGTACCAGGGAAACACACCACGTCGGGAATCAGGGCTGCCTCCCTGACCAGGAGCCCTCAGAATCTTCCTGTGGCATCACGACAGGCACATGCCCTGAGGAATCACACGACAAGCCTTCACTAAGTGCGTGACAAAGACGCCGACAAAGGGCCCGTCTGGGCAAGACAGACACAGCCGTCAATACATGAGGGCAATGCCCTCGCCCTCTAAGGGCTAATGACTCTCACAGCGCACAGTGCTCCCGTCTCTCTGACACGTCTAAAACAAACACGGTCAAGTAGAAGCACCGACGGCGGTGCAAACGCCATGCGTGTGCGGCAGGCCTCCCGCCGGGCGCCTTGCTCGGGGAACCGTGCCCATGGGGCCGTGAGGACGCAGGGCCGTGTGCGGCTTTCGCGGGGTTCCAGCGCAGCGGGTCTCCCGCAAAGCCCGCACGCCGTTCCCATGCAAACTGTTCCCTTCACCACATGAAAACACGACGTTTCCCTTGCAAAGCCAGGCCTGAGGAAGGTGCAGGGAAGGCTGTTCTCCCTCCTTTCCCTGCCTCGGCCGTACACAGGGACCAGATGGAAGGCACACCCACAACCTAGCCCTAATCTGCTGCTCCCAGCGAGCTTATGGACGCAGGCGCCCACAGACGCTCAGGGCTCTGGACCGCGTGCCCAGTGCGGGCACCTCTGCTTTCCTGGGGGACACCCAGACAGCAGCCTGCAGCAAACAGAAAACGGTGCTTCCAGGAGGAGGGCATCCTTCAGGAGGGGGAAGTTCTTAAGGAAAAGAACGCGTGTCCCTGGGCTTGCTGGCGGGACGCCAGGCACGGACACACACGCGTCCTGATGTTAAGAGGCAGACGCACATAGCACCCAGGCCACCCCTGGAGGCTCCGCTTCTGACTCTGGGGCCTGGCGATCGCGCGGCCTCAGGCGCGTCCCTTGCGGTCACAGTGCTTTGCGGAGGGATTCAGGGCGCTCTGAACCAGCCCACGTGAGTCTATCTCCACATGTGCGTCACCACGTCGCTCAGCGATTCTTTACGGCTGTGACGTAACAAACGTGGATGTATACACCTGGTCTGCATGCCTGATTCCTGGCCCACAGCTCCTAAAACCTGGGGAAGTTCCTGAGTGACAGAGAGGAGCACATTTTGTCACTTTGTTATTTGTAAGAAGCGCCACTCATCCACACCTGAGTCTGTGCTAAAGAGGTGCTTCTTGGGGGGGCCCCAGACGTCCAGGACAGGGCCTGCTCACCAGGAAGCACAAGGCACGATTGGAGGCTGGAACGTTGGGTCCCAGCGCAATGTCCAGGTCCAACGAGTCCGTCACCAACGGCAACTGATCCAGTCAGTCACACCCGTGTAATGAGGCCTCCACAAAAAGACCTGGAAAATGGGGTTCTGGAGGCTCCGAGTCGTTAAACACGGGGAGGTGCCGGGAGGGCGGTGTCCCTGAGAGGAAATGGAAGCCCCCGCCCCCAGCCATCCACACCCCACCCCAGGCCTCTGTTCCCGTGGGCTCTTCCTGAGCGGCCTCCTTTATGACCCAGTAAATACAAGTTAGGTGTTTTCCTGAGTTCTGCCAGGGCATTCCACTGAACCAGTGAACCTGAGCAATGGGTGTGGAGATGCGAAACTCTGTACTCGGAGGGGGGCAGAAGGGAGTGGCCTGGGCGCCCCATTTGCAGCTGGTGTCAGAGTGTACGCAGGCTTGGGGGACTGCGCCCCTAACCGGGGTCACGGCTAACTCTGGGGGGCTAGCGTCAGAACTGAAGGGATGTGGGGTGGTCCAGCTGGGGTGAGGCTCGGAGCAGCCCACGAGCTACACCGAGTGCCTTCACAGGCCCCTGTAGGAAGCTGGGCCCTGGACCAGGAGCACGGCCCCTGCGCCAAAGCCCCAGGTGCTGCCTTTCTTGTGGAAGGAGGATTCCAGGTAATGCCTCCTGAGCTCGCGACGAAGGGACAAAGCCCTTCCCGGGACGCCGCCCCTGACTACCTCTGCGCAAAGCGGAGTACTCGGGCGCGGGAACCGCCCTGCCCTCCCTGCTGGCACCAGCAGGCCACCCGCGGGAAGCCTTCCTTCCTTCTGGCAGGAGCGCCCCCCTGGTCGAGCACCTGCACAGACTGCGGTCCTTCCTCTCTGCAGCCACAGCGTGGCGACACGAGAGCGCAAAGGTGAGCAGCCACTGTCAACTGCTCTAAGCGCTCTTCCGAGCCGCAGGTGGCACGGGCCCCGGGTCCCCGCACAATGACGGCAGGAAAGAGCTCCTCCAGGGGCCGCCTCCAGGGGACACACTAACACGAGCCCAGAAACTGGTGGAGGAAAAGCAAAGGCCGCCCTGTCCCCAAACTCTGCAGCCACAAAACGTCAGGCGACAAGCGCTGGGGACGAGGGTGGGGTGCCGACGGGCGCAGCCATGGCAGGGAACACACGCCCTCCAGCGTGCCTGCAACATACAGGTAAGGAGGCCCGGCCCCCAGCACTGGCAGCCCCCCCGTGTGTCAGACCGGGGGCTCCTTAGGGGCGCCCAGGGACCCCAGGTGTCGGGGTTCTCACTGGCCTGGCGGCTCGGGCAGCTCTGCTCCCACACACACTGCAGTCAGTGATCTCCGTGCACCTGGCTCAGGGGGGCTGCACCGACTGGCCCCGTCTACCGCACACTGTGTCCCCGCCTGACACGCACGCACCCCGCACCTCACAGCACGCGCACCGCCAACAGCGCCCCCTGCCGCCTGTTCCCACCGCCGCTGCGCTGCGCTGCGCTCACCTTCTCCGCGGGGGCCGGAGGGGAGAACCGCTTGGCACAGGCCAGGAATATGTCTGGGTCCGGCTTGCCGTTCCTCACTTCGGGGTCGTCCCCCAGAACGATGTGATCGAACAAGCTGAAGAATTCCTTGTGGGCACTGGTCTTTCTCTCGAAGGACTCGGCCCCGGAGCTGGTGGCCACGGCCACCGGCACGTGGTGCTTCCGCAGATGGTGCATGAGTTTCTCCACCCCTGGGAGGAGCAGGGACAGGCGTCAGTGAGTCAGGGTGGTGCAGAACGTCCAGGCCGCAGGCCCCCCGGGGACACACGCTCCACTGGCCCTGGAACACGACGGTTACCTCTTCCCAGGAAAGAAGATTTGATCTCACACACACTGTCTCACCGCGGGGCTGTCAGCTCCCAAACATCCCTGCTCAAAACTCAGAAAAGCAATTCAGGGCCCAGCTATTTCCCAAAGTAGCAGAGTGCGGTTTGACTGCACAGAAACAGTGCCTGGTTTGCTGGTCCCCTCTTGGGGACACGGACACCAAGCAGAGCGGCCGGGAGGCCCTGCTCTGCGACCTGCAAAGGCGCCTGGGGAAGGTGATGACGGATGTGGGGTGTCCCTGCACCGGACTTCTTTTCTGAAGCAATGAGTATGCAAGGACGATGCTTCTGGCCTTTTCCGAGAAAACTGCACTCAGCAGACGGCAATGCAATCGCTCCTCACACTGCTGGGGGAGGGACATCATGCAGTGGTCTCCCCAGATGAAGGCAAGCTGCAAGCACTGCCTCAAGAGGGACCAGAGAAGAAAGCTAACCTTGCCTGACAGCAACAACACGCCCTGTGAAAGGAGAGCCCCCCCCGCCCCCCCGAACTCCTCCACCATAGGGACTGAGGGCAGGGAACACACACGGTGGCATCGTCACTCACAGCGCCCGCCCGTGAAGAGAGGGCTGGTTACCAGAAATGTGTCCAAGGGGACAGGGGGCTCTATCTCTACCCCATGCTGGTTACGCCTATCATCACATCGAAACCCAGCCAAAGTGCCAGGGTTTATCTCAAATAATTTTAATCATATTCATTACTGTTGTAATCACGACAAGACGGGATCTCCCTGCTTTCCCGATTGTTGCAGGACAGTGTGGCACTGTCATTTTCTGGAACGCGTAACACCATTCAGTAAAGCAAACAGATACTGTGAGTGTTTGGCCCTGACAGACGCCGTCCTGGGAAGGAAGGCTGAAAGGAAGGTGCAGATCTGCAGTTCATGCCAGGACAGACTGAAAACGCTTTCAAGAATTAAGTGCAATCCAGCATGCGGCTGGGTGTACAATTCACAACGTCCCATATCCAATCAAGAAACACCATACGTGCAAAGGAGCCGACAAGTACCACCCAACACCAGGGGGGAAAGTGATCGATAGAAATGGACACCGAGATGCAGCGATGACAGAATTATGAGACCTTATATAACAGCTTTATAAATACACCCAAGTGAGAGATTGTCAGAATGGAAAAAAATTAAACAAAACAAAAATGAGACCCAACTCGTATTGTCTACAAGAAACCTACTCTAAATACAAAAACTCAGGTTAAAAATGAAACGACTGAAAACGATATATATTATGTAACTACTACTCAGAAGAGACTCAGGGTAGCCATATTAATGACAAGTGGGCTTTAGAACAATGACTATTATCAGCGACAACTAAGGACGTTTCATTATGACAAACAGGTCATCAACAAGATATAATTCTAAATGTGTACGCCTCAAATAACTGAGCTTTAATACATCCAAATACATAAAGTAAAAAGTAATAGAACTGAATGGGGAAAGACACATATAGACAGAGGTTTCAAACTCCTCTCTCAGTAATTGCTAGAACAAGTAAACAGAAAATAAGGATAGAGCAGACTTCAAAATTACCATCAAGCGACTGCACTGAATGGACATTTCTATAAACCTTCACCACCACAGCGGAATACAAATCACCTTCAAGAACTTGTGGAACGTCCAACAAGATGCAGGAGTCCATAAGCTATAAAACAATTCTAAAATGCCTTAAAATAATTGACATCATATGAAGTATGTTCCCTGATCACAACGGAATTAAATAATTGACAGGGATTTGGAAAATCACAACTACTTGGATATTAAACAACACACTTCCACGTAAGGCATGGATGGGTTAAAGATGAACTCAGAGGGAAATTGGTAATACTTTGGGAGGAGATCAGGGGTACAGGAGGTCACGAGGGTGGGGCCCGTATAATGGTGCCCTTCCAAGAGGAGGAGACGCCACAGCTCTCTCCCCGCCACGTGAGCACACAGTGGGAAGGTGGCCGTCTGCCATCCTGGAAGAGAGCCGTCACCAGAACGTGCCAGCTGGCACCCTGCCTCCAGAACTGCGAGGAATACACGTCTGTTGTTAAGCCACCAGCCTGTGGTTTTCGGTATAGCAGCCCGAGCTAAGACAAGTGAAAACATTAGCTCAGGCAGCGCCCTGAAGTGTTGGAAGGTGTTGGAGGCAGTCAGCCTCCCTCCTTCATTAACCTGGGCAGGGGAGGGCACTTCCCTTCATGCCCACTTCTCAGAGGCCCACACCCAGGTGAGCCCAGAGCGAAAGGCATCTCACCTCATTACACGTCCCCTGTCACCTTCCGCTGAAACCCACTAGGCAACCAGACCTATGCGGAGCGCTCCCACTCAGGTTTGGGGCGCAGTGAACTGAAGCGTGTTCTCCCCAAGACCCCTGCCCACAGGAACCTCAGAATGCAACCCGACTTGGAAACAGGGTCTTTTCTGAGACGAGGTCATCTTAGATTAGCAGGCGAGGCCCCAAGTCCAATGACTACTCCCCATGGAAGAAGACAACAAAGAAACCTGGGAAAGGCCGTGTGACGACAGGCGCAGATGGCAGGGATGTGGCCGCGAGCCACGGGACATCTGGAGTCCTCAGAAGCTGGGAGAGGGAGGAAGGACCCCCCCTCAGGCCGGCTTGGGGCGTAAGGGGGAGCCTGAACAAGTGGACGCCATCCTCTGCAGTCGGCCTTTCCACTGGCGGGCCTGGAAACGCCGCTGTTCTGTCTTTGTTGTAAGTATGGTCCGGCCCTGGAGGACTTCTCCACTACCTCGAGGTTGTAGGGAAGAAGGCGGTGGAGTAAAGGGACTTCAGAGATTTCTCTGCAGCCTTCATGCCGCTCATCGCTGGAAACCTGAGGTCTCTCTGGTTTAGTTTATAGACAGAATAAATACCCTGTTTTCTGCCCGAGTTGTTTTCAGTCATCATTTAACAGATCTCTATTTTGTGATGATAATTAAACCCTTGGCTGATCGACAGTTTACATTTCACTATTAAGTCACATAGTCAGTGGCTCAGAATATACTGGTTAAAAGCTTTTCCACCAGCAAATGCCCGGAGAGAGGCTTCCGAACCATTTAGCAATTAGGCTGCTGACGTGAGGGTGATTCAGGTCAGTTATGCCTCAGCTTTCAAGCCCCATGGGTCAGTCCTCCCTCTCAGCTGCTGGATGGGCCAAGGCAAGGACACCCTACACCGAAATCAGGTCAAGGACAAGCCCCTGGGCCATTATCAGAGGCTATGGCCCCGAAGACTTGTTCAGCAGACACACCCCTGATGACTGACCCAGGCAAGGACACGCCCCTGCATCATAATCCGGGGCTGCTACCCCTGATGATTGGCTCAGGCAAGGACCCGCCCCTGCATCATAACCAGGGCTGCTTCCCCTGGTGATTGGCTCAGGCCAGGACACGCCTCTGCATCATAACCAGGGGTGCTTCCCCTGCTGATTGGCTCAGGCAAGGACACGCCCCTGCATCATCATTCTGGGCTACTTCCCCTGGTGATTGGCTCAGGCCAGGACACGCCCCTGCATCATCATTCTGGGCTACTTCCCCTGGTGATTGGCTCAGGCCAGGACACGCCCCTGCATCATCATCCGGGGCTGCTTCCCCTGGTGATTGGCTCAGGCAAGGACACGCCCCTGCATCATCATTCTGGGCTACTTCCCCTGGTGATTGGCTCAGGCCAGGACACGCCCCTGCATCATCATCCTGGGCTGCTTCCCCTGGTGATTGGCTCAGGCCAGGACACGCCTCTGCATCATAATCCGGGGCTGCTAACCCTGGTGATTGGCTCAGGCAAGGACACGCCCCTGCATCATCATTCTGGGCTACTTCCCCTGGTGATTGGCTCAGGCCAGGACACGCCCCTGCATCATCATTCTGGGCTACTTCCCCTGGTGATTGGCTCAGGCCAGGACACGCCCCTGCATCATCATTCTGGGCTACTTCCCCTGGTGATTGGCTCAGGCCAGGACACGCCCCTGCATCATCATCCTGGGCTGCTTCCCCTGCTGATTGGCTCAGGCCAGGACACGCCCCTGCATCATAATCCGGGGCTGCTTCCCCTGGCAACTGACCACACATCCTCCAATTTAACTTGCTAAATACCTGCATAGACTGCAGCTCTCACCATAAAAGCATGAAAAATTAATGATGTTGAATTAATAATACACCCTCTCTACCGGCAGCCTCGTTTCCTAATAAGCTCAAGCTTACTTCCAGAACCTGAAGTAGTCTACCGGAAGATACCTTCAGAAAGAAAAGAAATAAACGTCCAGGATGATGTTAGCGTCCAGTTTGGTACTGGGCACAAAGCGGGAAGTGAACAAAATGAATAAATAGCGCTACGCAGAGGACAGTGGCAACCGTCTCAGTATCTAGTCCCTGCACTCAGGACTCCAGGTTCGCCTTCCAGTGAAATTAAGGTTTGGCTCAGATAGCAGCAGCCATGGAAGGATGCGGAATGGATGGAAAACAGGGGGCAAAGTATGTCCTTTGAGGATAGAAAAGTTAACCGATTTTATGACTATTCTCGTGACTGGCAGATCATAGACAGAGATTCTACGGGAAAACGTCTCTGGATCAGTCTTTCTTCTCCCGGTACAGTCCTCCAGCCTTGTCCCCTTCAGGAGAAGTAGGATTTCTCGTCACCGTCTCTGCCTACTCCTTCCCGGACACCAACTCAGTCTCTGCTGACCTAGGTCCTGGGTCTGACCCCACATCCCAATGATTTTAAGTTTCTCCAATCCACTGTTATCTTGGGCTTTTCTTCGTACTTTTGGAGTCTTCTCGATGTTTCGTTCACCTCCCAGGTGCATGGGCGGTGTGTGCAAAGGAGCTCATGTTTTCAAAGACAGAATCTGGAATCACAGGGCATCGCCTCGTCTCATCTGTAAGACTGGTAAAGCTTACAGGAAGCAGACACGCACACAAATCCTCCTGCTAAAAAGCAAGATTCAAGAATCCAAATAGTTACATAGCTCCGTAACCCTCTCATGTGGAAGAGGTCACGAAGTGGTAGGGAAGGAAGAGTCATCCAGGGAAATTCTGTAGGGCTAAGTCCTCTGAAGAACCAGCTCCTGACTCACTGCGAAGGTGGATGTTTCTGGATTTAGTGCTCTATGATTATCTATGACTGGCACCTTTCTTAACTGATATTTGGTCACTGGGAGACCCAAAGGAGGACATTACACAGATTGGATCACCAGGTAAATTTCATATTCTAGACCTGTGAGCGTTCTAGCCAAACTACCACACTAGCTGGATAAGACATCATATTTTCTTAGAACTATACTAAACACATCTCAAGCGTGTTTTAGAATATAAGACAAAAAATCTAGACGGTAAATCCCTTGCAAGGCTTGGGTAGACAAAGAAGAAAAAGTATATTTGCATGCTGAACACATTACAAAGCTATAGTAAACAAAACAATGTGATACTGGCATAAAGGCAGACACAGACCAAAGAAATACAGAGCCCAGAAATAAACCCTCATGTATATGGTCAGATGACCTCTAACAAAGGTGCCAAGACCATTCAATAGGGAAAAAAGGATCACTGAATAGCCACATGCAAAAAAAAAAAAAAAAAAAAAAAAAAAAAAAGGAAGTTGGATCTTTCTTTGCTTCATAACATATACAAAAATTAAAATGGATTAAAGACCCAGACAAAATATATAAATCTATCAAATTCCTAAAAGAAAACACATGGAGAAAGCTTTATGACCCTGGAGTTTGCAATAATATCTTAGATATGACTCTAAAAGCAGAGTCAAGATCAAAAATAGCAAAATGGAACTACATCGAACTTAAGAAGTTTTGTGCATAAAAGGGTACAATCAACAGAGTGCAAAGCCGACCCACGAAATGGAAGAAAGTAGTTTCATATTGTATTAGCTGATAAGGGGTTTATATCCAGAATATAGAAAGAATTCCTACAACTCAACAAGAAAATAAACAAGTTAACCCTATTAAAGAAAAACAAGAAAGGAAGGAAGGAAGGAAGGAAGGAAGGAAGGAAGGAAGGAAGGAAGGAAGAAGGCAAAGGAGTCGAACAGACATTTTTACAAAGAAGACAAACAGATGGCCCACAGCATCTGAAACGATGCCTCACATCATTAAGCATTAGAGAAATACAAATCAAAACCACAAGGAGAAATCACTTCACATGCATTCGGATAGATACTGTCAAAAAATAAAGAAAAGAAAAAAAACACAGAACAAGTGCTGGTGAGGATGTGGAGAAATCGGAACCCTTGTGGATGCTTGGAGGGAAAATAAAATGGTGCTGCCACAAAGGAAAACAGCATGGTGCTTCCTCAAAAGATTATAAATAGAATGGCCAACACTCTCACTTCTGGATATACACCCCAAAAAACTGAAAGCAGGGTCTCAAAGAGATGTCTGCACCCCACGTTCACTGCAGCATGATTCACAATAGCCAGAAACAGGAAACAACTCAAGGGTCCACCGAGGACAGACGAACAGATACAATGCAGTCTACCCACACAATGGGATATTATTCCGCCTTCACACGGGAGAAACTCCTACCACACGCTACAATACGGACAGACGCGGAGGCCGTGATCCTAAGGTCCCAAAGCCAGTCCCGACAGGACAAACACTGCGCACAGAATTCCACTCCCAGGAGGGACCCAGAGGTAACACCTACCGAAGTGCACACTTAGAAGCGAGTAAGACAGCACTTTGTAAGCTGTGTGTTTCTTATGTGTCAAAAAGAACTAACAGTCTGCATGCGTCTCCATCGTGACGGCTTGTGGCAAGCGGTGTATGTGAACGGTGAAGGCGGCAGCAGACACAGAGCGCATCCCCGCACTGGTACCCACGCCTGAGGTCCACGAGTGCGTGTGCACCCAGGGCAGCCCCAGGCCCTGGCAGCAGCGGAGGGCTACTTCAAACCTGTGCCTTTGAACAGAGTTATAAATATAAGGAACAATGTGTTGCAAAAACGACTATGATTCATACTCATAGGATTTTAAATTCAAAATTACTACCATGACTGCAAATATTTGGTCTCCTCACCGAGAATTCTAAAAATTGAGTATTCACCTTTCTTCCTGGAAGCATCTTCAAGTAGTACTGCATTGTTAAGCGTTTTTTTTTGTGTGTGTGTTTTTTTTTTGGCCCTGTAATCTAGAACATTCTTGACTTCATCAGTTTTAGCAGAAATAGCACACAATTCTGTTCTGATCCATGTTCAGTTATCAAGCCCCAAGACAGAAAAAGTCAACTTTACTTCCCACGGACAAGTAAAGAGAGGGGTCAGGGCATATACACAGAGACATGAAAAATGAATTATGCCTCCAACTTTATAAAACAAAGAGAAGCTTCGCAGGGGACATTTCCCTGCTTGTTTATCATCAACTCGTGAAAGTCTGAATAGCTGCTGAGACATTGAACCTGAACCTGATTTGGAAAAGACAAAGGCAGGACCACCTATTCAAGCCCGCGGCAATTCTGTTGTGCACGTGACCTTGCCGTAACAGCGGCACACACAGGCTTCACTGTGCCGGGGCTTCGGGCCCCACGGGAGAGCATGCAGATGCCCGGAGAGGCCCTTCAAAGGCAGAAGTGAGTGGGGCACCGAGCGCGTGTGAAATGCTCCCGGGAGAGCCAGGGAGCCTCCCACAGGAGGGGACGGTCGCGAGCCGCCGGGGAGGATGCAGACGAGATGGCAGCAGGCGTGCCTGGCCGTCCCGTGCCTGGGGTGGCAGCAGTGGCGCCTGCACGGAACGGCCCTGCAGACGGCGAGGGGAGCGCACCTGGCATGAGCGCGGCCGTGGGGAACAGGTCGTGCAGCTTCGCCTGGCTCTCCTGCAGCAGCTCCTCTTTGGACATGGGCAGCTGCAGGACGTCTATGATGATCTGGGCCGCTTCCAGGGCCTTCTTGCCCATCACCAGGGACTTCACGTGCCAGCTGTACTGCTTCTCGTAGCGATCGCAGATGTCCTGGAACACCACTGAATAGAGCCGCTCCGTGTCTGCAGACACAGGGGACACAAACGTGTGCACAAGGTCAGGGCCCACGCCGCACTCACGCCCGGGCTGTGTGGGGCACGCCCGGGCACACGCACAGGGGAGGGCACACTCGCTCAGGGAAGAACGCGGGCCCCTCGCGGACGCGTGCGCAGGTGTCCCGGGCGAAACACCTGGGCAGCCGGCCCCGTCTGCTGGAGGACCTTTGCTCCGTCAGAACCTGGGAGAGAAATGAAGTGTACAGCACGGCTGTCTTTTATAGAAACAGGGATGTAGGTGAGTCTAACTACGCCCTTGGGGTCAGACTCCAACCCATCCCATGTCATCGGCACCTGCTATTCCCACACGCGTGCAAAAGGCAGTGCCACACGGGGTCTGCTCTGCGTGTGGGGCCCTTGGCCTTGGGGACACTGCCAGCACGTGTCCTGGAATTTAACTCAACTCTGACACGCCCCACCCAGAGCCAGCATCCGACCCCAAGGGGCAGGGCTCAGTGCCACACAACTGCCCCGCTGCCCACAACCACACACACTTCGGAAGTGTATTGTGCAGGTCGTCACCTGAGCCTCTGACTGGCTACAAATCACAGGCTCCCAGCACACCTGTCTCAGGTTTGATTAATGTGACAGAGCAGCTCCCAACTCAGGGAAACAGCTGCCTTCACTTGTTTACCTGTGTAGTACAGATGAACCCCCCCAGACGGAAGAGACACGTAGGGTAAGTATGTGGGGGGGCCGGCTTCCAGGGCGGCTCTGGGCCCCCACTGTCCCCTCACCTCACGTGGTCACCCACCCACAAGGAGTCCCTCCTACTGGGACTTTTACGGCCGCTTTGCCACCTGGGAAGCTCAGTCCTCAGCTGAATGTCCAGCCCCTCGCTGGAGAATCGGGGGGGAGGTGGGGTCCTGCAAGTTCCAAGCTTCTGATCATGGCTTGGTCTTTCCGGTGACCACCTCATTCCAGGAGCCCACGCAGAGCCACCTCCTTAGAACCAAAGATGGTACTGTGACCCAGGAAATCGCAAGGGACTCAGGAGCTGTGTCAGGAACGGGGCTCAAAGACCCACCGTGAGCACAGAAGCAGCTCCCAGTGCTGTTGTCAGTTAGGAAACACGGGGTGTTCGCAGTGCTGTGCCAGGAGCTGGGGGGCAGGAACCAGCACACACGTTTCCTATCGTCTCCCAGGCCCGTCGTTCGTAGCGGTGGGAGGTGGGCCTCCCAGGAGTAAGACGCCAGGGGGACACTTCCCAGGGCAAAGCCTCACACAGCGTAGCTCACCTCCCGGCCCGCCTGGCAGGTTAGCGCGCGGGAAACACCGCTCCTGTAGTAATGCTTCTACTGCCACTACCGTGTACAGCGGCCGACTGTGTGCAAGGGAAGAAACAGCTCTGCTCGCATGCGCTTGCATGTTTGCAGCTAGCGCACAAGCAGCACGCACCGAGCCCACGGCATCCATCGGTGGGCACCGCGGGCAGTGCCAGGGCTGCCGTGACGGGACCGTGAGGAGGAAAAAGCGTGGAAGCCACAGTAACGCGCGTTCCCTAACAGGGCCTGAGTGTGTGTGGGTGCACAGCCAGCGGTCATCCCCGTCACGCGAAGCCGGGGCCCAAACACAGGGGTGCTCCGACAGCCCCCTCCTGTCCAAGGGCCCTGGCAGAGGCAACATGTGGGTGCGGTGACCGGCGGCACGTGCAGGGTAACCGGGGAACGTCTCCAAGGCAACCACTGCCAGCGCAGCTAAGCCACACGCGGCGGCTAGTGCTGTGGGGACCGTCAGCCCAGGTGCCTACAGGGAGCAGACAGCTGTCAGGAGGCGGGCACTGCGCCTGGCCTTCCCGCCGGGTGGAGGGCACACACGGCCCTCACTGACCCCAGAGGGGACGGACGGAGCTGTGCCTGCACAGCCTGGAGGCCGACCCACGGGCGCTCTGACAGAAACGCCAGCTCCCATTCGGCAGGAGACGGAGACGGGCTGCCTGTTCCCACGGCGGCTGCAGGGACAAGCGCCGGGTCGTGAAGCGACATGCACAGTACACATTCTGGGCTGAATTGGTCCAGTTGGGCCCCATAGTGGTTCCTGAAAAGAGCCGAGCGACGTCAACGGCTTTTCATTGCCTTTCCCACAAGGAGATGCAAAAGCACAGTGGTGCTGCCTGAGCCACTTCTTTTTCCTGAGACGGTATTTGGGAAACCCCACGCAGAGACAGAGGCAGATCTGACAAAAGGGAACTGCAGGCCCTGAGCAGGTGAGAGAGACGGCAGCTGGGTTTGAAAAAGCAGAGAGCAGCCCGTGAGGAAAGGAAAGGCAGCAGGGCCGGCCGGCCGGGCGGGAAGACGCTGACGCCCGTCAGGGACTCCTGCTCAAGCAAGTGCGAAGGCCAAAGAAAGGCATGTGAAGAACACACATTCCAAAGACAGGAAGATAGCTATACCCTTTTAAAATGCTTTAAACCGTGTTTGTTTAAAGGTTAAAATGTCATAGAGCTTGTCATTGAAAAGACACAGAACTGGGGGACCATAAATTCTGTCGGCGACTGTGCAGACGGCCCCTTTTCTTCCCAACTTACATAAAATTACCCCAAAGCCTCAGCAAGATAAGCGAGGATTGTAAACAAGTCATTAAATAACCGCTCAGATCCAACAATCACTATGCCAGCTGAGGACGGTCGTACTTAAAATGAAAGGGACAGCCTTTTGAAAGCAAAACGTGTCAAGAAGCTAATAAACAATGAAGGGCACGCAGCGTGCCATGCTGTCAGAGGCGTGTGCCCCCCAGCTCAGGAGCTTCCTGCTTCTGCGCTTGCTTTTGGGTTTACTGTTCCCAGGGAGCTCGGCTCTGCATGTCACCTGCTGCAGCCCCAGAAGGCTCTAGAGGAACAGCGTGCCTCAGTGCCAAGCTGGCTGCTGCACGGGAGGAGAGCCTGCACCACTCAGGGTGGGCCGCTGGGGCCCGTGCAGTGCTCAGGGGGCAGCAGATGGGGCCGGGGAGCTGGGTGGTGCTCAAGTTGAAATTCTTCAGACGGTCACAGAAGGCATCCCAGCCCCGGGAGGAAGGCCGCGTTTGGCGGCCTCTAAGCTCAACCTGCTTCTAAGGCTGAACGAACACGACAACTCTGGAATTCATCCACAAAAGCATCACACCGCCCAGGCTCACGAGCCAGCATCACAGGCATTTGTGAACTAACCTCCCAGCCTAGGACAGGAACAGAAAACCTCCTCCTCACTTCCATAATCCAGAAACTTCTGGAAACTGAAGTGTTCGGTCCACAGCAAAATCTGACTTGGACAGGCCGGAGGCAGTTCTAACGACCAACATTTATCACACAGTGAATCATCACACACTTCCCTACAGATCAGCGGGTTTGATTACAGGGGCTGCCCCAAGACCTCCTAGATGTGTAGGCTGCACAAAGCACATGTGTCCTAATACCTCTTTAAAATGGCAATTAAAAATGCGAGTATAAACAGAACTGGCTCCACAGGCTTTGGAAAAGACAGTCCAAACCCACACTGATTACGGCTTGCTGGGCAACGTACACGCAGCTTATCTTGCACACACCTTCAATAATTGAATGCTTTTTCTCAAAACTTGATCTTGAAAATAGTCTTACTTTTATAATTTCCAACAACAAAAGTCGGCAGGGGGCAATCCAAAGCCAGGGTTTCGTGCTACAGATAGATAGGTTAGTTCCTTAAAGACACAAAATCCTCCTGAAACTGTAAAAAAAAAAAACAAAAAACAAATATATCTAAACACAAAACCAAAAAAAGCTTAAAAAAATGTGTTTTTTTCATTGAAAAGGAGGAAAAAAAGACACAAAATCCATTTTCACACGAAGGGCCCATGGTGAGCTACAATCCAATGGTCACGATCTGGCAGACAGGCTGTAACCCACTGCAGGCCGTCTGTCATCCACAAACAGCCATGGTTTTGAATGTGGTGAAAAGCACGTATTTTCAATGTGAAACGGCTTTAATAATAAACGTACCGTATAGCATACAGTACACTTCGATGAACGTGGTGGTGTCATTTTTCTAAGGCATTTGGCTAGTACACATTCAGCACTGAATAGATTTTTGGGTTGAATTCACTGATTTTGTTCTCCTGAGACAGTCTTTCGTCGGCCACTGTTTCCTTAGCCCACTGGTTTTCAAAGTGCAGTCCGTGGACCAAGAGCTTCAGGAATGTAAGTTCTTGGGTCTCAGCCTCACTCTGCAGTCAGGAGCTGGCGGGGTGGGGGTGTGCGTGTGCGTGTGTGTGTCCCCGGCACTGGGCGCTCCACCTGCCAAGCCCCCCGGGAGGTGGGGCGTGTGCTAGAGGGAGACCTGACACTATCAGGTTATGTTTGTACTGAAGCCCTGTCTGTGCTCTCTATACAAGGTCAGTGATTGGAACACACGGATTGCCCTTAACCAAGGAAAGCGCAATTGTAAGGATTCCACATACAGAGTAGAAATTAAAGAAAAAATAATCTATGACGACATTCATCCTCACACTGACGCTTTCCTGTCTATTACATCCCATTATACTTACACGGTCACTTCTTTTCCTCACTCCCTGCAATCAGGTTTACGTTCATGTGTCTGTAACGAAAGCAAGGTTTAAACGGAAGAAACCTTGACTATGCCCCAAGTCTCTGAAGTGAACTGCAGCAAACAAGCCCAGTTGAGTGGCATGTTTGGTGATCGGAAGCTGGCTGGGTGACACAGCATCACAGACACTATGGCAACAGAACACTGGGCTTGCTTGTGACAGATGTGGCAAGGACACCCAACAAGCTTTTTTTTTTTTGGAAGAGACATGTAATTTGGAACAAAATACAGACAGCTTAATGGAACATACACCATTCAAAGGATGAGTTCATTGGTCCATCAGTCTCTTAGAGGGAATCGAGAAGAGGAACCATTTCTAGCACTGGGATCACGGAACAGGAAGTACCAGGGGACGTGAGTGGCCTTGTTCTAAGACGAGCTCATATTGCAAGGGACACATTTGCGATCGGTATCCTTAGCAGGGGGTCCCCGATTTCCACTGGCGAAAGCATTTCCAATCCTGTGAAGAACTTGGTCACAAGGAGAGTCCATTTCCCAAACCGACTGTTTGGTCAGTGGCACAGGTGTCCTGAGCAGTGAGCGGTGACGGGCGGGAGCCTGCCCGGGCAGCGCTGCCAGGACCTGGGCCACCCTGACCGGCTCCATCAGATACCTGGGCTGGCCTCGGGCTCTCCTGCTCTTTATGGCCACCCAGCTTGCTCAGTAGTTCCTAGAACTCTAAGGGCAAACACTGTGTTGCTAGGTCACTGGGGCCCCGCGGCAGCTCAATGCCATCCATTCCCGGCACCAGCAGAGCCCAGATCATATCGCGTGGGACTGTCTGGCTCAGAGTGGATTCAGGCACATCCCCGCCAGGGCCAGCCGGCCTGGGTGGCCGCCAGCCTGCCGAGCAAAGCGCCTCCGGCAACTGGAGAGCACGTCCGCTGAAAGCACGGGTCACCCTGGTGGAGGAGCGAGGCGTGACGCAAGCTGGGGGAAGACAGGGGCGGTATGAAGAGACCCGCTTCTGACAGAGGGTTGCCAAGGGAAGAAAGCACGCATTCTCTAGTCCCCAAAGGCCCTTCTGTGTGTGGAAGTAAAGGAACAGCCTGCAGAGGAGAACGGGCAGCGGATTCTGGGTTGTTTGTTCTAGAGGGAACCAGTCGGCCACCAGCACTGGCAGTGAGCAGCGGCTCAAA
Organism: Rhinolophus ferrumequinum; assembly: GCF_004115265.2. Taxonomy (NCBI): domain Eukaryota; kingdom Metazoa; phylum Chordata; class Mammalia; order Chiroptera; family Rhinolophidae; genus Rhinolophus; species Rhinolophus ferrumequinum. The sequence goes on along the minus strand of NC_046284.1, from coordinate 121,407,894 downwards.
AGGAGGCAGGACAAGGGGCCGCTTTCCAGGGGCTGCACAGCTGGCTACACTTTCCTTCTTCACTGCAGCCCAGCCCGGGGATCCATGCTGGCGCCGAACGGGCGCCAACGGCCACCGGCTGTATGCACATGATTTCATTTGAGGTTTGGATACTAGAGAACATATATATATATATATATATATAATGCTATAAACGAGAACCCAGAGCAACCTCAGATTTATTTTCCCCCCATGTTACAATGCAGCCCCAGTTCCCAATGACTGAGCACAGAGGTCCTTCTGGGACGAACATTCGTGACTGGAAACATCTTGCACTACAAGAGAAAACACAGCACAACACTCACTCGAATCAGATGTGAACAGTCTCAAGCAATGAGACAGCAATCTGGGTGGACAGAAGTGACGCATCCTTCAAGTCTGATCGATCCAATTTTGCAAATATTTATTGGGTACCTACGTGACAGGCACTGAGAAAAACGGGACCATTGAGACGCAAACAGTCCTTGCTAAGTTACAGAAATCAGAACTGAAAAGGGCGTTACCGTATGCTGAAAAAAGAAACAGTCAAATAGTGCAAAGGGAAGGGAGTCTTTGCAAACAGAGTGAGTCAGAAAGTGCCACTAGATAAATCAGAATGTTGTTCTCAGCTGAAGACCTGCTGAAAGGTCGCCCTCAGCTGACCCCAATGACCTGGAGTCCAAGAACTTTCCCCCTGGCCATGAAAAGCCGTTGGGCGGAGTGTTTTCCCAATTCCCAGCGGCATGGAGGCGAGAGAAGGGTGGCGGTCTGGGCTCCAGCAGACTCTGCGGCTGCATCCCCACTGGCACCACGCCAGGCTTCTGCCTGCATCCACGGTCATTCCCTGGGTGCTCCAGCACAGTGCTGCAGACAGAAGTCCCGTGGCCTCTGCTGCAGCTGTTCAACCTTCACAAGTGGGCCCGGCAATGCAGCCAGTGCTTCCCTGAGCTCAGGAAGGGAAAAGACTGAAATGAATCAATAACAGGTACGAAACTAGGAGGCCGGTAATACTTGCTGCAAAGGAGAAGCTGGCTTGCTCTCTGAAGTACCTGGTATATCGTTTCCCGTGGCTCTGAGCTATCTGCTGTGAACTGGAAAGAATAATAAATAGGACGGCTTAAAATAAAGATCAGTAATGATCATTTAATTGAGTGACCGTTTGTAAAGGAAAACCTTTGATTGGCATTTAGCATGAGTCACTGGTATTACCAATGACTACATTTAATGGGCACGGTTATTGCTCAAGAATATTTTTCCTCTGGTAATCACAAGGTTTAAAAAAATCATTTTTAAAACGAACTGGTTCCAAACACGTTGCTGGGTCCCACCTATCTGTATGGAAACGTATCTGTAGACTGGGGGAGAAAATGAAGAGTGACCTTTAGGTTCGTACCTCTGAATGGAACACCGAAGCCCTAAAATCTCCTCAAGAAAACACAGGAGGACGTCTTTGGGACTGGGGATTGCACAAAGTTTTCATACACACAAGAGAAACGAGACCAGCAGAAGAACACATGGATGCAGGGGCTTTCGTCAAAATGAAAGGACCCCAGTGAGAAAACAGAGGCAAGCCACAGATCGAGAGCAAACGTGTACGGAACACGCACACACACACACACACACACACACACACGATTTGGAGGCAGAATAGAGAACTGAACTTGACAACTCAGTGCTGAGAAACACAGCCGGTCCGTGGACGCAGCAGCAATAGTCCCCCCCCACCCCACCCCACGATGCTCTCCTCCAGAACCTGTCCACGGGACTTATGTGGCAAGCAGAGGCCGCAGGTGTGAATGAGTTACGCATCCTGAGATGGGGACGCGCCCCTGGAGTGTCTGGTGAGCCCACCGTAGTCCCAGGGTCCTCAGAACGGGGAGACGGGGGACAGGAGCGGGGTTGGCTGGTGTGGGGCCACAGGAAGGCCGGGGCTCTGCAAGCTGGAGAAGGCAGGGAAAACACCCCGTCCCCTAGGGCACCCTGAGGGAGCACAGCTCTGTCAGCACCGTCATTGCAGAACATCAAGCAGCCTCCAGAACGGTAAGATAATCGGTTTGTGTCGTTTGACGCCACGAGGTTTGTGATCATGTTAGTTACAGCAGCAATAAGAAACTCATACACAACCCAACACAAAAGCCAGTGTGGAAAACCATTTAGCAGTTTCTTAAAAAGTACGTACACGCCTAGGGCACCACCACTAGCAATAAAAAGCAGGAGAAAAAAAAACTACTGGTACACACAGCCTGAGTTTCAAAACAATTATGCCCAATGAAGAGACAAAAGGATTACATACAGCACGATTCCAAATAAAAGTGGAGCAAGCGCAAACTGATCCACTCTTTCATGAGCGGACTGGCAGCTACCGTGGGACAGGCTGGGAAGAGCGGGACTCGCGGGGGACAGCTGGGGGCCCAAGGAAACTCCAGAGCTGTGCACACATTCCTTACCCCGAGTGTGCTCATGGCATCACAGGTCATTCCGAGCTAAAACTCACCTGCCTGCACTCGACTCTACCCCTGACGTCCAGTGTTACGACAGCTTCCTGGGACCGCTCTGCTTTCCTCCTGAGAAAGTCACTCCTGTACTGTTGCAGAGGAAACTGGCTGACTGCACCAACACGGTATGTTTAAGTTCTCAAAATACAGGCCGCCTGGCACAAAACGGACTGACCCCTCCTGCAGGGCTGGAGACGGTAAGAAGCCGAGTGGAGAGAGTGTTTCCCACACATGGAAAATCAGCCCCCAGGATGGTCCACTCACTCCACGGAGCTGCACAAGTCATGCCCCCACGCCCACAGCGTCCGCTCAAAGCAGCTTCCGCGCTTCGCTCCCGTGTAATTATGGGGCAGGCGGGCTGGACGGGATCATTTAAGACGAGAGCGGAACGCCTGGCTCCCTGCCCCGTCCACGACATCCACGGAGACAGAGGAGCTTCTCAGGCGGAAAGGACCCCAGGTAGGTGCAGGGGGGAAGGGGCTGCGGCCGGGCTCCGTGTACAGCTCAGGGCACGGCCAGGTCTGCCGTGTGACGGGCTCTCCTCAGCCGTAAGATGACAGGGGGAGGAAAAAGAGTCGCTGGTCTGGCTTTGTAAATGCAAGAAAGCTGCAAGATCCTCAGGTTACGTTGTCCAAAGGACAGTGAGTCTCAAATCCTGCAGATACTGGGATTAAAATAATGTTTGTACGCTCATTCCGTCAAGCTGGGATACATGACGCAGAGGAAAGAGGCCAGATGGACAGTAGCCGGGTACTGAATGATACTGCTCCATGCTGTTTACAATGCATACGGCTCCCTTTTTAAAAGCGTGCCGTACGTAGCAGGTCCCACACACACACAACACAGGCTTTTCAAATCAGTCTGCTCCAGTCCCAGGCGTCCACGACTCACGGCTCCCTTTCCTATCTGCTCCCCCTCTCGCCTTTCCTACTTGGCGGATCTTTCAAAGCACAAGCTCGGAGGGTGCAGACGCTGATGAAAGAAAGACTGCCTTCCTACTTCCTCTAAGGAGGCAGCAGGTACTTTACACAAGAGCATGTTTATCCCACCGCCCACCCCGTGCTGGAATCTGGGGCCCATCAGCAACTGGTGCTGCGGGGCGGTTTACACACAGTTTGTAATGCCCACGTAGCCTGCAGCCCATTTAAACCAGCGACACAGAACGGGGGTAAAGGCACGCTGGGGGACGTGCTCCAAACACACTTCTCCCCAGGTCGCATTTACCTGACACTATCACGAGAGTGACATCACGATTTTGTATGGATTTCCCTTCGCGACATAATTTTCAGTATTTGAAGAGAGCTCATGAAACCAGAAAAGAATTCTACCTTGCAGGTGGCACTTAGCCCAGGAATTATAGATTTTTACTTTGTTTCTTGTTTCAGAAAATATCATCAAGCCAGGTTTGGAAATACTTAAAAATGCAATAACTGTTACACACGCGTGTTTTGTTTTTTGGCTCTTTCTCCACCGGCCAATTTAAAATTTTCTTTGGCAATCTTTCTAAATCGCGCTAAATGTCTTGTAAATGTCGTGAACAAGTGATACTGTGACACTGCATTTTTAGGGCCTTAAAGCAACGGTTCGTAAGTGGGGGGTGACTCTGTCCATTGGGGGACATGAGAAACAAGACGTGTCTTTTTGTTTGTCCATCTTTCCTTCTCCTGATTTAAAAGACAACTGCACGCAGCAGTAATTATGAATCAGGGCACATGACGTGTAAGGATACTATCTTTAGGACACTGACAGCACAGTGGGCGGGGGTCGGGGGAGAGGTGCCACACAGGAGCAGTTTTGTGTACCACGAAATGGAGCTGGCGCTCACACAGACAAGCGCTGTAAGTTGTTAATTGTAATCCTCAGAGCAACAACTAAGGAAGTGACAAAATGCATACATAAGAAAAGAAATGACAAGAGAATTAAAGTGGTAAACAGGAAAATACCGAGTTAATGTAAAAGGAGAAAGCAATGGAGGAATAAAGGAAAAGACACCTAGGAAACACAGCACACAAGGCCATATGGAAATCCTGGCTTAGCAACACTGGCTTGCATGTGCAGTTGACCTTGAACAAGGTGGGTTTGATCGGTGTGGCTCCACTTACGTGCAGGTTTTTTTCAATAAATAATGTAAATGTTATTTTCTGTTCCTTATGATTTTCTTAATAGCTTTCCTCTCGGTTACTTTATTGTAAGAATAGAGTATATAATACATAGAATATATGAAATGTCTTAATTAACTGTATGTTATCAGTAAGGCTTCATTTTCCATTGCATTTGGGGGGGAGGGTTGGTGTCCCAACCCATGATTTGTCCAAGGGTCCACTGTAAATGGTTGAACACTCCGATTAAAAGGTAAAAATTGGCAGAGCGGATTAAAAACAACAAAAAGGTGAACCAACTATATATCCTGTCCACAAAACACACTTCAGACTGAAAGATGTAAAAAGGGTGGAAGTAAAAAGACTGGAAAAGCCGTCCCACGCAAAGAGCAACCAAAACAGAACCAGGCTGCTGTGTTGCACAGAGCAGGCTTAAGACAAACATGTTTACTAGAAACAACACGAAGAAATTTCCCAGAAACATGGTATCGTGACGAAGAGGTCATCCCCTCAAGACGACGCAGCGATGATAAACATGTGTGAACCTAGTAACAGAGCCCCGGGGACACATAACACGAAAACTGACAGAGCTGAGGGGAGAAGTGGCTGTTTGAGCAAGAGCAGCTGAACACTTCCGGAGCGCACTGCCAACAGTGCATGGAACAACTGGACTGGACACTACCAAGAAAACACAAGACTTGACTGGAAATGCTTCCCTACTGAAACACCATACGCCCAACTAGACGTCACAGACGTGCCATGGACCACGCCACGCGCATCTTCTCGAGCACACGTGGGACGTCCCGCGGGACTGACAACATGCTGCACCGCAGAGCCAGTCGCTGTCAATTGACAAAGGACTGAAATCATGCCGAGTGCTTCCCCACTCGACAGTTGAAGGAAATTAGAAATCAGCAGAAAACGTGGGAAATTCATAACCATGTGGAAATGAAACAACACACAGCTACCGATGGATTCAGCGGTCAAAGGGGACATCTCGAGGGGAATTAGAAGACACTTTGGGATGAATGAAAAGGAAAAGACACCATATGAACACCTATGGGATGCAAAGGAAGCCGTGATTGTGGGACGTGGGTGGCTATAAATGCCTACATTAAAAAAAGAGTGACAAGAGAGGTGAAGCACTGATGGATTCCAGGAGGAGAGCGGGGATCTGAGGAGGCGATGCCGGCAGCCTCCCTCCAGCAGCGGTAAAAGGCAGGGGACGGAGTGTCCCTGAGCCTCAGAGAAGGAAGCAGCCGCGCTGTATCCGAGCACCGCCTGCTGCCCTGCGATTCTGACCTCAGAAGTGCCCCAGCACACACCTGTGTGCTTAAGCCGCTGGGTTTGTGGCAACCTGTTCCGCAGCAGTGGAAACCTTGTATCACCGGAAACTTGCTCAACCGTCTGTTGTTCTTTTTTCCTGGTTGTACACTGACTCTCAAACAGATTTGGGAAAAAAAAAAAAAAAAGACAGGATGAATCTTTCTTGACTGTTCACGCACAAGTGCCCTAACAAGCAAAGGTGAATGAATGACAGCGAGGGACAGTTTACAGAACTGTGTGTGACAAGCTCCCTGAGGCCACCCAGCAGACGGGAAAGAACGCCACCGCCTCCCTCTGTCACTGCTGGGTCCTAATCACAGACGCATAAATCTGACTAATCACTGTTTTTGGACACATCGTGACACTTCCATTTACTGAACGCCAGTAATTTAAATTCTCAGATTTGTAAGCTACATAAACCACCACAGAGTTCTAGGTGGACGGGGCTTTGCCGTTCTCGGCGCGGTAGCTAAGCTGCCGTCCTAACAGTGGGTTTCCGAATGCCCCAGCCTCAGTGCTGAACCCATCGCCTTCCGCCTACTGGATGAAGGAAAACCACCTGTGTTCCATGACACGCAAGAAGGCTGTAAGGCCGTTTCCCCCCACCCAACCTGCAGAGCTTCCGGTACATTGCAGACCTCCGTCCGGCGGCCTCTCCTGTCGTCTCCCATTCCCACCTTGACGGCTGGTGTGTGGAACCCCCTGTGAGGCCTGCTGGGCTGCACGGCCTGCAGCGTATGCATTCGTGCAGGCAGCGCCAGAGATACTTCTCATGGAGAGCAACACAAGTCATTCTGACGCCTGGGGAACACGCTGAGAGGAAAGCAGGGGTGCACCGGGCTCCCGGCTGAAGCATACAGGCCAGCTCGTCACAGGCATGCTCTTTAGCTGCCGTGGGGGGTTTTGTTCACTTATTTTGCGGTGGGTGGGTGGGTGTGGGCAGAGGATTGTCGGAATCTCGACTCTGGAAAGATGACAAGATCAAGAGTCTAGAAACTTCTGCGCTAACCCTACTGGCTTCACCACTCAGAGGACAGCTCTGGCCATGCACTGTCTACAGTTTCCCTGTAATCTGTGAAATGTTGGTTCCGATTACTTGAGCCTTCCACGGTATCAAAAATTGTAAATCCCTGGGGGATCAGTCGCTAGTGCGGACATAGCAAGGTCCCACACACCGGGCGGCTCACACATCACACGTTTCCCTCTCCCGGTCCTGGAGGCTGGAGTCTGAGGACCAGGCGTCCCAGGGCTGGTCCCCCCGAGGCCTCTCTCCTGGGCGTGTGGACGGCCGTCTGCTCCCCGTGTCCTCACACGGCCGTCTGTCTGTGTGTGCCTGTGTGTCCTCATCTCCTCTCCTTATAAGGACACAGTCTTATTGGATCAGGACCCACCCTAGTGACCTCATGTCACCTTAGTCCCCTCTTTACAGACCCGTCTCCTAACACAGCTCCATCCTGAGGCCCTGGCGGTGACGGCTCCAACCTATGGATTTTGGGGAGATGCATTTCAATCTGTAACACTGGGGTGTAGATGGTCACCTACTCAAAGGCCACAGCAACCAATTAAAATTGTCCCTGGGTGTCTTGTGTTGTAGGGGGAGGGACTAAGACAATCACCCAGAAATAAGGAGGAGCACCCTTTTTCTAAAGTCCGTATGTTTACATAACATCCATGGGTTCGCACATGTCAGATTTGAACTCCACCCAGGATTTCTGCAGAGAACACAGAAGCAGTAAGGTGGGCTCCCCACTCCCCGGTACAGGACACCTCCCGGGTAGGGTACCTGGCCGTGCAGGAGGAGGCTGGCAACCCCAGTGGAGCTCACTCACCACGCTCCCCCACCCACCGTCTGCAGGGGCTCTGAGAGCTGAGGCATCAGAAGAGCCCCGTCCTGTTGCCGGGGGACACCTCACTGTAACTGAGCGCAGGTGCGAGGTCTCCGCCTCTATGACCAGGGAGAGGCGGCTCCTCAGACAGACGCAAGGCTGGCTTCCCGTCCCGTTCCGTGTCTGACTCCCGAGGGTCCACAGCCTCGGGCATCAGTCTCAGACAAGCAGGTGAGAGACCCCCAGTCCTGCTCGGGCGGCCCGTCACAGCCCGCCCAGGACGGCACGGCCCTGCCAAGTACAGCGCACGTGTGCAGAATCCCTGTCAGGTCCAGAGAGGGCCGCAGGGAGGTGGAAGGAGCTTTGGGTGGTTAAGAAAAGCAAAGCGTCCTGCACTGGCTGGGAGGGGAACGGTGCTCCCTCCGAGATGGGCACCCTCTCATGTCCCACAACCTTCCCAGAGGTGTTTAGGAGAGGAGAGGAGGGAGCCCACTGAGGAAGTGTGCGCGTGCCGTTGAGAATTTCATTACTTGTACTCTTTAATTGAATCTGGCCTCTTGGGACAACAATACTGTAAATAAACTTTTAAAGGCACACTGCAATGATTCATTTTCACGGTGATTCCAGAGGACACTATGGGAACTCGATTGGAACAGTCAGGAGAACTTGACGTTCATCGTTTTTATAAATGTCATTTATTAGGCTTAGAGTGATCACCGGCTCTTCAAAAACGTTCCATCTGTTAATTAAGTCGAGGGAAGGGATGAGCAGGGAACAAAATACAGTAGCTGAACGAGCTACTATAAATATGGCTGAACGGGCATGAAGACGTTCAAGTGGATAGAAAACATTTGCGAACAAATACTGTTATGACCCGTTGATAGCGGTGGATGAAACGTAGCAGATTTGCACACAGAGTTAGAGGAAGTTCAGTGTTGAGGGAACAGGTCCGTCCTTGAACCTGTAAGGTTAGGAGCTGGTAGGTTTCAAAGCCCAGGTGTACCTGGCGACCTGAGAAGGGCAGCCGTCCATCAGGGACGTGCCGTGCCCTGTGTGGCAGCCTCGCCAGGAGCGCAGGGCCAGAGCCGCGGTGCCCACCCGCTCGGCAGGCGCAGGAGCGGGGCCGTCGCCGCCTAGGGCAGACTCGGCCCCAGTGCCAAGCTGGCACCCAGACCCATTGGCGGTTTTCACTAAGAGGTGGGCAGGGACGTTTGGGACTCAGACAGCTCCGCGGGTACAGGCAGGTTTTCTGAACGTGGGTCTGTGGATCGCGCTTCTGTGTATAACATTCTGTCTGGGGGGGACCTGCGTTCCCATTATCCAAGGACCGCACACGTACATCCTTTCAGGCCCTTCGTTTACACGCTGGTGTTGGTGCAAATGCGTGATGACGTGACACAATGGAAACCAAAGGGCTGGGCCCAAGGTGACCTCTTCATGAGTAACCAAGAATGTCAGGTTGTATGTCCCCAGCACCAGCCCCCACCACCTCTTTTCTGTGACTGGCAACCGTTTGTGAAGCGTCATGGAGTGTCATTGCAGCTGGACTCTGAGCTCCTGCAGGTGAAGTGACACGTTGAGCATGGTTCTCCCAGGGGAACACAGGACAGAGTCCTCAGCCCTTGGCCCTTCTGCCAGACACTGCTTTGAACATAATTAGAGACAGCGAGAACATGCGAACGCCGTGCCAGGATGTAATTAGCCTGAGCCCACCATTTCCTGAAAGACGACTACCGCCACTCAAGGACCACAGGGCACACAGCAAACCACAGGCCTGCTTCTCTTCTACGTCCCACTCTCAGGCTGTCGGCACGGCACCGAAAACGGACGGGGGCCAGAAGGGAGGGGGGGGGCGCTCCGGGCTGCGCCGCAGCTTGGTCTTCCCACCGCGCCCTGTACTGGCTGCCCCTCCATTCAGATAGACAGGTGTCTGCTGATCGGGGGTCCTCTGCTGAGAAACACGCGTGTCTGGGCACTGCCCGGCTGCCCACACACACGCAGTGCCCAGGACCGACGGCAAGGGCAGCGGCCCCCCGCCAGGCTCCTGGTCACACACCCCGCCACAGCACGTCAGCAGCATCTTCTGCACCTAAGCATGCCCGACAGCGGCACCCCGGCGCTCAGGGTGGGCCCTCTCCTGTGGGCGGCTCCCTGGGCCGCCAGCCCACGTCCTCTTCCCGGCGCTCAAGGAAACTGGGTCAGCTCCGCAGATAAACAGATAAATGACAGTGTAGTGGGATGGAAGCGTCTGCTTCCCCGACGCACCCCGCTTCCCCCCACTGCACCCCGACTGCAGTCTGGGGAGCGCAGGGGGTATTTGGCCACGGCACACACCTGTGTCAGCACGTGGTGCTGTAAAAGCTTCAGCGCACGGCTGCACCAGCGTGTTCCCCGACCCTGCCCGTCTCTGTCCTCGAGAGCCCTCGTGGGCCCGTCCTGTCATGCCTTCCTTCCACTCCTTTTGAGCTGGGAGCTCTGTCCCCACACAAACTCTCCGCAGCAGACAGGGCCACCCACAGGCCGGCAGCACTCAGCCACGGGAACTGCCCCCGGGGGCGGCGACCTGCGCTGCTCAGACGACCCAGTGGACGACGTGACCTGGGGTTATCAGGCTGCTGTCATCCCAACAAGCTCAGCACAACTGGTCTAACGAGATGCTACTGAGATACAGCCGCAGCTTTCAGGAGGGAACCGGTCCACGGGCGGCAGCGGGCCGACCGGGGGTGACTCACCTGTTTGTGTGTGACCACGCATCCCAGACCGACAGCCGGCCGCCGCAGACACCGCGGGCACAGCTCAGGGTGACTGCATCTGCACCCACGCTCGTGCCCTGGGGACGTCCTCAGGGACCAGGTTACAGTCACCCTCTCTGTGGGACCCCAGAGCTCTGACTGCAATGCCAGCCGCGTGAGCAACCCAGTCCAACCGCCGCCAGCTCTGTCTGCTGAGCACTGAGAACCCCCGAGTGGCTGTGGGACGGGCGTGGGGCCGCCCCCCTCACTGCCCGGCAGGTGGTCGCTTCACCTCAGGGAGCCTGCACTCCCTCAGCGCAGGTGGGCACTGCAGGCCATGACGGGGTGCTGTCAGCCTCCTGGGGGTAAGGGACACGGTACAGGGACAACGCCCCCAACAGCGCTGGGCACACGTGAGGGGCTGCGAGAACTCCCAGTCGCTGCCAGCTGCGGACAGAGACTGCAAGCAGGTGGGACGGCACAGAAACGGCTGGGCAGCGTGCAGAACCGAGGAAGGCCCTGGAACGTCCGGGAGGGGACAGGCTGAGGAACAGAAGATGCCTGTCGCTTCAGCGCTGCCCTGGGCCTCTCGGGGAGGACGAGCTGGAGCCCTGGGAGGTGCTGGCGAAGCTCACGGGACAGGAGACAGAGCTCAGCACACGCAGAGCCTTCGGAGCAAGAGCCCGGGTGGAAGCTGAGTGCGAGAGAGAAGGGGGCCACGGCCAAGCGGCGGGGCCCCCACGTAGAAGAGGAGGGGAGGCCAAAGGGAGAGAAGAGGAACGGACGCTCGGTGCAGCCAATGACAGAGTCCCAAGGACACAGTGGGGGAGGGGCAAATGATGCAGAAAGTTCTAGAGCCCTAAGAAGAGGGCCTACTGCATCTGGCAGGAGCAAGTCACTGCTCCCTTGTCTGTGAGCTGTCGGGTGGACGGCAGCTTGTGGGGAGCGTAGAGAGGGCGATGACGGAGCCGGGGGATGTCACCTGCCTTTTCCAGAAGCTTGGCTCTCGGTGGGGACACAGATGCACAAGGTTGAGGCACTGCTTCTGTCCCTGTTAGAACCGAGGTGAGCTTTGCGCTGAGGTGAGGAGCAAACGAGGCAGCGGCAGCTAACATTCAGAAGGAAAGGAGCGAGCACTTCATCCCTGGGGTAGGCAGGCCCAGGAGCCCAGGCGAGGGGACGCGTCAGCTGGAACAGGAGGCCCATTTCATTCCGACGGGACAGACAGAAGAAACAATGCCTGCAGGTCCCTGTAAACGAACCCCACACTAGGGCACTGATGAAGACGAGTCTTACCGTACACCCTCAAATTCAGGACCGCGACCCTAGCCCCAGACCACTCGGTAGAAACGAAACGCAGGTGCACTGCGTTTATTCTTCAGGATTAGAGGTGCAATTAGATGAAAATGTGAAGTCCTTCAGGCAACTTCACAGAAATGATATCCGCTCACTAAGTGGAGATATTACTTTACTTGATCTAATAATAAACACTAATGCTATAAAGAAGGGCTGCATAATCCATTCAGGTGATTAAATCTGTTTCGCAAAACCATGTGAAACAGTGCAAAAGGACCTTGTATCACGTATCACCACGGTCTCTCATCTGATTGTTTTGCTAAAGCCAAGGGGAGAAAAGTTTCTTGAGCAGAAATGTCCAAGTGCTGCAATCATTACGTTTTCCTAAAAATTCTCGTGAGACGCCCTGAAGGCACTTTAAACCACAGGTTTAAACCACAGGTGTCTGCACCATAAAACCAAGCCGCCCCTCCCACTGTAAAAGAACTAAGTGCAGGTTTTCACGTATCAAATGCTGTACGTAGCAGTCGCTGCTATTCACGTACACCTGACTGTAGGAACTGAATTTGACAATGCACTCCATCCTGGTAGAACACTGTTGTACCTTCCAGCTACAGGCTGTGTACGCAGTGGCTTTCCAAACATCTCCTCCCGCGGTCCGACAGGTCACCTGGGCATGTACTATGTAATGAGTGCTTTTCGGAGGACGTTTCCTGGGGGTGTTATTTCCCTTGCTCTTTAACGCTACATTAAGTCTCCATCTACCCATGAAAGATGACAGAGCACAGCTGATACTTAAATTATAGTCGTGAAAAAGTCTCCAAGTAAACAGACAATAATCGGAACGACGAAAAGGACCAACACTGCGCAACACACAGCTTTTCAAAGGGAAGAAGGTCAGAGCCGAGGAAGAAGTGGGTGCCCGAGAAAGCATGAGGGCGGCTCCCCCACGACTATTCCCCGTGTGGGTGGCCACGACGCCGGATAAAAGCAGACTGTGAGGCAGAGGAACCAGGACACAGCGAGCACAGGCACTGCGTCCGTGCGCTGCCAGGAGTCCCGTGAATACGTTAGCCACGGGGCCCGCTAGACGCGCCTCCCGCGTATCTGCACAGCTATGCAACTGAGACGGCACTCCCTTCTCACTCATTCTAGAAACGGAGCAGCAGGGGTGGATGACGGACCACCACCTGGTTACAGGAAGGGGCGTAAGGCTGCCCGAGTTCAGGTCGAGCAGAAAGCAGCAGCACAGAGGGCTGAGCTTACCCGTTAGCCAAGCGGGGCCGTGACTGGATGGCTCTCTTATTGCGGAGGAATTCCCCAGACCCCACCGGACCTTTCTGGACCCCTCAGGTGAACACAGGTGTGTGACACGCCTAGGGGTGCTGCCACATTCCACACGCCTTTCCTTTCCCGCTTCTGTGCACAAGACTCCTGGATTCCAGGACAGTGGGAAGGCCGAAGCCAGGCGCCCCGGGCCCCTTCTGTGTGGGGGCTCCGCTCAGCCCAACGTGGAAGGAACCAAAGGTCACCGAGCAAGGTGAACCAAATCCCGCGTGTGTGCTGTTAGCTCCCTGGGAAGACAGAGGGGGAAAGACCACCCTGCCCCTGCTGCACAACCGGAAACAGGCCACAGGGCGCAGAGCAAAAGTGGGCGGTCGCCCAAAGGAACAGCTCGGAAGGACTGTCTCCCTCCAACCGGGATCTCTGCATAAGGAGCATCCCCAGGGAACCTTCATGCTGCCCTGCCTTCCCGAGAAAGGACCAAGGCTCTCTGCCAACGGACGGATTCAATCACATCAAGTGATAAAACCAGAGGACCCCGAAAAGCCCACCATCTCCACGTTTAAACCTCATATGGTATGTCTTACACGGAGTCAAAGGACAAAGCATGTTGCTTCTTCCAAAAATTAATCTAGGGCACACACTAGTATTATCTAAGGAAATGCTATTTCTGTCATCAGCTCTACGGATGTTTCAGGGTCTACAGAAATGAGCCGCGGTGAGGTGAGCAGGACAGTGTGAGACGGCATTCTGACCGGAGTGGACATGACTTTGAACTGGGTCAGTCAACCAGTGGCCTGCTGGGCTCAGAGGGCCCCAGCGTCCATGTCCCTGCAGGAGTTTATAGGGAGGGTACCCTAGGCCCCAAACAGGCACTTCCAAACTCTCAAGTGCAGTATTTGGCAAAGAAGGAGGTATGGCAGTGTGAGCGGGCAGAGAACAGGCCCTCTACTCGGTGACGTAGGGGCCACGTGTCACCCATTCAAATCCTGTCATCTGTGTGCATTTAAGGAGACGTGATAAATTGTAATCAACACTTTAAATACTACTCCCCTCACACAGCTACCTTCTTTTCTGTTCATTTTTAAAAGAGTTTTAAAAATAAGCTTATTTTGCTTGGCTGACTTTTTTAAGGATTCTAAATAATGGCTGAATCAGACACCTAGAAAACACATTTTACAGATACCAAAATCCCTAATTCTGAATATTCTTAATATCCCCCCTCCGTCTGGCCCCGTTACCAAGAGCAGACATCACGGGTTGCGCGCTCAGCTCTGGACCCATGCTGCCCAGTGTGGTAGCCAGCGGTAAAAGGTGGCTAGTCTGAGCTGAGAAGTGCAGTGACCGTGAAACACACATTTCAAAGACGAGGCACCAACAATGAATGTACAACAGCCCATGACTTTTTATACTGAGTATGTGCGGAATAACAGTATTTATTTGGGATGTTAGGCTAGAAAGAAAGGTACCGTGCAAGTTCATTTCTTCTGTATCCCTTTGCTGTTTTTTAAGGTTGCGACTAGAAAATGTCACACATGGTCCTGTTTCTACTAGTGCCGCGTTAGATAACACACTTCCTGGTCTTTTAAAGAGAATGGGCCCACCCCTCGTGCTATTAGTTTCAGTTACTTATGAAACTAGATAACTTCTCCACCCAGAGGCTGAGACACAGGCTAATATGCGCCGTCTTTCTTCTTCCTTCAAAACTTTGCCCTGGTTCACAAAATACCTCAGTCCCTTTTTCTTCTTCTCAGTGACCTCTGAGAGTCATAACGATTACCTACATCACAGCCGATTGTTACCACAAAGACAGAATCCAAAAGCGTCTCTTCTGTTTGAAGGGACAGCTAACACCCCCATACATGTCAACACCACAGGACAGCTCCCCGTTCTTGCCCTCATTGCTGCAGAAATCTCTGTCCGCGTACTTCCTCATTCCCCTCTGATTAAAGGAGCTTCATCTGTGCTTGGAGAATGTCCCATGCAAGTATCTGTTTTCAATTTCACTTCCCTGAGAATGGAGAATCATGTATAGCGTATCGGGGGCAACCATAACACAGAACTTCCCGTGGCAACGCATTCAAAATTTGGAAGAACAGACCTACTGCAAAAGAACTCACTATAAACTGATGCTGTATCACCATGCCAACAAACAGATATAGTTAAGAATTAGAGCAGGCGTAACTGGGTAGATTAAATGAGACAAACAAGCACATTCTGGAATGTAGCCTCATTAAAGCAAAACAAAAACAAAAAACAACAACAAAAAAATCAAAGGTGAATTTCTGACAAAGTTTTCTGCAAAAACAAGGGCAGGAAAGGAGAAAATGGGCAGGAAGTGGGGGAGGGGCACAGAGCTAGGTCTTATCTTGCCAAACGTTACTAATTCTTGGTTTCTGGCCAGTTCAGAGGCATGGGTAACAGTGCCAGGTGCTAAACCATTAAACTTGCCCTTAACTATCAAAGAGGAGACCTCGGCTGGGCACCACCTGTGCAGGTACTGCCCCATAAGCCACATGGATCCCTTCAGGGAATGGCTATGTGTGGAATCCAGAGTCCAGAGGAAGCATCAAGCTCATTTAGAGGCTTAATAAATTTAATTTTAATGAGACATCTTGGTTTGCATTAAAATTCATGAGACTCTCACAACAGGATCTCTGGACCTTTCATTGGAGGGTAAGGAGTTTGACAATTTAACTTCTTGACCACTGAGCAGGAAAATTCATGTCTACAAACTATACTTATGAATCCCAGAAGCTTTTTGAAATTGAGTCACGTCAGATTTAGTGGCTGCATACATTAGTTCTCTCCAATTACTGATCCTATGGGGATATTTTTTTTTTTTCCTGAGGAAGTCCTCTGTTTATCTCTCTGGGTTCATAAACAAAGACACATTTTTTTTTTCTGTGTGTTTGCCTTTAAAAAAAAAAATCAGCTCATTGCTAGTGAATCACCCAGCAATAAGATCAGCAGGGGACAAGGTCACACTCAGCATGTAGGATGAGCACATCATTTATATTTAGAATCAGATGGATCTGAAAGCATTTCTCAGCTCTGCTCCTTAGGAGCCGGGCGACCTCAGGCAAGTAACTTCCTCTGAGTTGCAGTGTTTCTGTTTTTAACTCAGGAACGCAAATATTTTCCCTGGACCTTGCACGGTTTTTTATGAGACGATTCAATACCTCGGCACACTGCCACCAGGTCAGTCGTGTACATAAAGCATGTGGACATTTTTAAAGTCCTAGGAAGCGTTCTGGAGGCCGTGAGGTCCGGCATTGGGGAACCCCCAGGGCAGGCCTCTCTGGAGTTATCAATTGAGCGTTTTCTTCTTTGAACTTTTCTTTGAACTCAGCTGGTGGAGGAAGTTCGGGCCCACCCCCAAAAAAGGCATGGGACCGTTCAAGGCACATACAAAACCACGACACAGCGTGCTTCCCAAACTTTCGGGCACTCGGGCTGAAACGCAGGTTCTGACCGGGCAGGTGCGGGCTGCATGCAGCCCGGGTGCAGCGCGGCCCGGCGGCTCCCAGGTGATGCCAAAGGTTGCCTGGTCATCCCGACCAGCAGGCCCCCGGGCAGGGCTGCCCCACCTCCGCAGCGCAGACATTTGGGGCTGGACAATGTGTGGTGCCGTGGGGCGGTCCCGTGCGTGCACTGCGGGAAGTTCGGCGGCAGCGGCCCTGGCCTCCACCCCCTGCATGACAGCAACTCCCCCCGCCAGCGAGGACACTCCAAAAGCCTGCAGCCCTCGGCGGCTGTCTGCAAAGCGGCAGCTGGAGGACCACTGCCCTGCAGGATGCTCCGGCCAGGGGCGTGCAGCGCGACGCCCGCGACGCCCTCAGCCGCGGGCCAGGCCGCCGGGGGTCCCAGGCCCCGAGCCACCGCCTGACGCCGACCTCCCGCCCGCGCGGGGGTCCCCGAGAGCCGCACCGCCGCGCGCCGGCCCCCACGCACTCTGCCCCACGCGCGGCGCGGCCACCGGAAGTAGGTGCCCCGAGCGGGGTCACGCCGGAGCCCCGCCGCCCCCGCCGCCCGCCCGCCCGCCCGCGGGTCCCGGACACGATCCCACCGCGGCCCTCGGGCCTCAGAGCCCGCGCTCCCTACGCGCCCCCTCCCCGGACGCCCCACGCGGGACGCGGACGCCGGCTACCCACCCAGGAGAAGGCCGTCCATGTCAAAGAGGAGGTGGGTGACCGGCCGCAGCTGGGGAATGGGCGCCGCCATGGTGCCGCCGTCTGGGCCAGGTGGGGGCGGGGAGGAGGCGCGCGCTCCCGCGGGGCGCCCCGGCCGGCGCACGCGCACTCCGGGCCGCCCCGCGCCTCCCCGGGCGCTCTGCGCACGCGCAGCCCGGGCCTCCTCGCGCCCGCGCTCGGCGCCGAGCCAGCGGCCGCGCGCTTGGAGCCTCCGTGCGCGCCCCAAGGCCCTCTCCGCATGCGCGTCCCGGGCCTCCGGCACAACCGCGCGCCTCGGGCTGTTCCGAGTGCGCGCCCTGGGCTGGTCCCGCGTCGGCGCACGTGCGCGCCTGGGCTGGCCCCTCTCTCGGGGCCTGAGTGTGCACGCCTCCCCCCGTTTGTGGCTGCTCGCTCGTGGGTCACGAAAGCCTTCACGAGTCAGCTAGACAAACAAGGAACTTTCGTTCAAGTAACAGGAAGGTCGGCTGCGCAGCGCCCACTGGAAACGACTGCAGTGTCTTGACTCCAGTTTTACATTTTCTAAGCAGGATGTCAATGGTTTTGTCCCGTGGTGGGATTTATCTATAGAATTTGGCTTTGTCCCTTGGCGTGCGTGGGGGAAGCGGTTAAACGGGTTATCACCACCTCTGCAGGCGTTATGCAGATTGAGGTTGCAGCCTGGAGTGGATCCCATACAGATGCAAAACGCTCTCCCAGGTCACGGGGCCTGGAACGCCAAAGTAGCTAAAACCATTGCAACTGCACAGTGGTGAACGGGGAAGGAAGCGGAATCCTTCCCCTTTGGCGGAAAGGAAGTGAAGGGAAAGAAAGCTTTCCAAAAGTCCGCACCTAAATTACACTCGTTTAATCAAATGCTACCAGAGGTCCACGTCTCAAAAGAGAAGATTTGGTGGCACCTTTACAAACCCTCTGTCTCAACACAGCGCCGCTCCCTTTGCAGTAGGAATATTTCTTTTCCTGGGAGTCCCCAAATGATGTACATGGTGTTGGATCTGCTGGCAGTTTCTGAGTGTGGGCCGGGATTCTGTCTCGTGAAGGCAAAGAATGGACACGCGGACCAGGGAGAGGCAAAAAGTTTTAAAATAGATAGTTTATTAGAGGCAGGAGAAGAGGTTGCAGCTCCCGAGCGGGAGGGGGGTCCCAAATGGGGGTGCCCAGTGACTGAGGCAAAAGCTCTTACTTTTATACCTTCCCTTGCCTGCTTGGGGAAGGGGGCTGGAGCCTTCTAAAAAAATTCATCTCTTGGGTTTGTCCTGTTTGCCCATCCTGAAGGGATTAAGGAACCAACCCATTCCTAGCTATCAGATCTGCTCCTCTGTCTGGCCAGAAGGGATTTGAGATTATCTATTAACCTCAAGGCATATTCCCATGTCTCTGTCCTCAAGTGAAGGAGACTTTCCAGGGCCTGGACTTTCAGGATGTGGCTGCTTTTTTCTGTATTCCACCAGGGACCCCCCCCCCCCGCCCCCGTCTACCTAACCAACAAACTAACTATCCTGTCTCACCTTCACACGTGTAAATGCGGGGGGACGCTTGGGGCCCCGCAGAGCTGAGTTCCCAGTCTGGGGGCAAATGCATAGCTCTCATTTGGAGAGGGGATGCTAGGAGTTAGGAGGGAATGCCCAGAGGAACAGATTGGACAAGGGGCTGTTGGGGGAGGCGTGCAGAGATACTCAGGTTGGAGTCACTGCAAACCACCAGGTAAATATGGTTTTAGTCACAAGGGGCCCCGGGTAGGTGGCTTTGTCTGACCCCGGGGGGATCCCTGCAGGAGCAAGCAGATCTGAAAGCCTCCTTGCCTGCATCTCCCTAGCATGGTGGTGTATGGCCTCCTAGCAACCTGTCCCCATCCCCCCAAGCCAGAATCTGATAGGAAAAGCACGTAATGCAAAGTCTAAAAATGTCTTGAAGTCATTAATTTCTTCTATCTCCTCTATGTTGGCTTGCTTTGAGTTTTCTGCCTTCTCCAACCTTTCTGAATGCAATGTGAAAACGCATTTTTCCCCCACTCGCAAAAATACAGTTTTGTCCCTTTTACTGTTCAGTATTAGCTGACATGGAAACTGGAGACCGAAGGAGTCCAGGGCTCCTGCTGCCTGCGCTGCTCGGCCAATAGACACAGGAGTTGAGTCATAGAATAAGCGTTTATTGTCAGAGCACCGGTGGTCCGAGAAGGCAGTGGGTTAACACCTCCAAAACCCGCCTTCCCATTCTCAGACCAGGCTGGGATGTTTAAGGGAAAATCTGGGCATTGCTCCAGAGGCTACGGGATGGTTCCGGGGGTCTGCATGGAGCCTTCCTTCTGGCGATGTGGCTCGCCAATGTGGTCGTCAACCCAGGAGCAGTGATGACAGTAACCTGGAAAGAATGCTAGGCCGTAAAGATTGTGATCTGCAAGCACAGGGGGCATTGGGACTAGAAAGCAAGCAGAAGTTTCAGGGTAATTATCGAAAGCAGGGAACTGGGACAGGGGACGTCCTAAGCTCAGGAACTGCAACAGGGGACACTCCAAGCCCAAACCACAGGGAATGTTGATCAGTTGTCAAGCTCTAGGGCGGGGAGAGGCGAGGTCTGTTTTGTGGGGGTCCCAACGGAGCCCTGTTTCAACGTTGCCTATGCACATTTCAGCATCAGGATAGGACCTTTGAAGAAGCAGAAATAAATTTGCGGAGACGTTAAAATGTGAGGGTGTATTTTCTGGTGACGTGAATTGTTCGTTGGGCAAGCTTGGATTCCACAAGTTGAGCACCGATAATGAGTAGTGAACTTCCGTGCCTCACTTTCCTGGTGTGGAAGATCGGGGCATTAAATGAGAGGAGGCCGGTCAAGCTCTTTGTACGAATAAATACTGATACAGGAGAGTTAGCTTGTCCCTAGGTAGACAGGGAGGTCCCTGGTGGAATAAACAAAGACAGCTGTATCCTAAAACTCCAGGTTTTGAAATCACTCCTTTGCTCCAGGACATAATGTAACAAGGCCTTGAGGTTAATCATAAAATTCCTTTTGGCCTGACAAATGGAGCAGATCTGATAGATAAAGAGTGGGTTACTTTGCTAATTCCTTTAGGATGGGCAAGCAGAATAAACCTGGTAGACGGATTTCATTAGAAGGCGCCAGTTCCCTTCTTCAAACAAGTTCCCTTCTTCAAACAGCTCCCCTTCCCCAAGCAGGTGAAGGAAGGTATAAAAGTAAGAGCTTTTGCCTCAGTCAGGGGGCACCGCCATTCGGGACCCCCCCTCCAACTCGGGAGCTGCAACCTCTTCTCCTGCCTCTAACAGACGATCCTCTTTTTAAAACTTTTTGCCTCTCCCTGGTCTGTGTGTCCATTCTTCGGCTTCACGAGACAGGATCCCGGCCCACACTCAGAAACTGCCGGCAGATCCAACCTCACCTCCATCACTTGGAGGAGGCAATTCATCAGCCAGTTACTGAGGGCATTCCCACCCATGTGTGTTAGGCTGCTGTAACAAATGTCAATGAAAAAAATCCAGCCTAAAAGAAAGTTTGTAAGAGTTTATTGGAGCCAAACTGATGACAATTGCCGGGAAGCAAAGTCTCAGTGGATTGAGAAAATACTCCAGAAAATGGTCGTTTTGCAACTTTCTTTATACATTAGAATCAAAGGAGGAAGGTTACATGAAATCTGTTGGTTGTAGATTAAGGGGGTGGGAGAAAGCAAAGCGGGGGGTGAGGGGGTATCACTGGGATTGGGTAAAAGTAAATTGGGGAGACAGGTACCTCTTTTACATCGGTGGGTACAGGATAGTAACATTTTACAGCACATAAAGATGGTATTTGGGGACCAAGATAACAATGAGAAATTATGTGGTTTCCCCGCTCTGGTGTGGTGGGTTGTGGCCCCTGGATGGTCTGGAAAAAGAGATTACTCTGACATTCCAAGGGTCTGTTATCTTAGATGCAAAAGGACAATAGACAGGCTCACTTAAGGTAAAGACTGACCTTTGTCAAGGAAGCTCCAGGCCAAGGATGTGACGTCCCGCCATGGCCCACCTGAGTTAGGAATTTTTATGTTCACGCCATCCTATGTGGTTATTTTCAGTCTCCCGAGCTTGTCAGGTTTCACATGTGGCCCCTTTTCCATCCACACAAAGGACCATAAACTGAGTGGCCTAAACGAGAGAAATGTAGAGCCTTGCGGTTCTGGCGGCCAGAACACTGAGAGCTAGCCATCTTCTCCCTCCATCTCCTCACACGGCCTTCTCTCTGTTCCTCTATTTCTGCGTCCTAATTTCCCTTTGTGTGAGGGCGCCAGTCATACCAGATCACCACCCATCCTTCCTAATGACCACATTTTAACTCCATTACCTATGTCCAGACCCTCCTTAGCTTCACATAAGGTCACTTCCTGAGGGGCTGGGAGGAAGGAGAGCAACATATGCAGAATTCGGTTGGTGCAAAAGTAATTGTGGTGTAAAAGGTTAAAAATTGCAAAAACCGCAATTGCCTTCGCAGCAACCTAATACTTGGGGGGACACAATGCATCACAGATTCAGTCCACGAACGTGGGTGGGGCACCTGCTGGATGGAGCCTTTGGAATTCTTGCTCCCCGTTTCTTTCCGTCGGAAGCCAATGACTATACCAACCAGAGAGTTACTTTTCTTTCCCACTGTGACATTACATTTCTGTTGATTCCGTCGATAAAAGGAGCGCTTGTAAAAGGGAAAAGCGCCAGGACGAAGAATTTGAAATTGCAGAGACAGTGTGGGAGCTTATATTATAGTTGGTTTCTGTGTCAGAGGTAGTTGAAGCCCTAGAGAAAGCCTCAGGGAGCTGCCTGGGTTTGGAAGCCGCCTGGAGATTGGTTGAGAAACTAAGCAAGCGCATAGACAGACGCAGGGGATGAACATGGCAGGGGTTCTGGGACAGAGACCCTTGGAAACGACCCCTGCCCCCCCCCAGCACCCCCAGCCCCCCACACTGTTTCAGTCACTGTGCAGCTCCAGGTATGGCTCTTGTCAGAGAAACTGGCTTATTCACTTACAGGAACCAGGGTGCTGGCAGGGCATCTCCCCTTCACTGGGACCGTACTGGCAAAGCCTCCTGGCACTCAAGGAAGAGCTGCATTGGGGAACCTGGTGTGCCTCTGCTCCCCAAAGATGAGAAGACACACTTTACATCATTTCTAACTCATTTTCCACACTCTTCAGAAACGTGTCTGGCATAAGAATGACAACAGGCCTACACTTGAAAAAACAAACCTGAGTGCTCTCCTGCTCCTTTGCCATCAGCTAGACTGGAAAACCATGAGAATGTGTGTCTTTTCCAGTGGGTTCTATGTAAGTTACTAGATGCTCCTTAGCGTTTCGTGCTTCATTTGACAGTCAAAATGGGCAGCTACAAAGAGAGAGGATGGGTTTCTTTCCATGAGTGACAATTTAGTTTTGCAAAATTGTGGTTTCCCCGTGAGACAGACGATAGCTTGCTTTTCCTGACAACTTTAAATGTAGTAGAGAAGATCCAGTCACCTGTAGTCGAGGGATGTCAGAAGCCCCTTAACCACTGATAGGACAAATAAAAAAGGTTGATTCTTTCTTACACAATGTATCGATGGAAACGTGCCATTGACTGTAAGACAAAAACATGCCTAGGCACAGACATAGACGCCTATAGATAGATTCCACTCTCTCTACAGTCTTAGCTGATTTCAGCTCTCTCACTTTGCTGCCTGGCTTCTTCCATCTGTGTGTTTGCTTTGTATGTTGCATTTGGAAAGCGGCTTTAGATCAGGTTACTTTTGGAACCAGTCCCAGCCCTGCAGTTCAGCTCAGAGGCCCTGATCTCCTTTCCTCCCTTCCTTTCTCCCTCCCTCCCGTTCTCCCTCTCTGTCTTCCTTTCTTCTTTCCCTGTTAATGTTTTGGGTCTGGCTCAATCCTCTGGCATAACCCCCTCCCTCCAGGACCCGTCAGGGACAGTCCTGTGCCCATGGCAGACATCCGTGGAGACCTTGCTGTCCTGGGTCTCTTCTGTCTTTCCCCAAAGTGGCAAGCGGGGGTACCCCAGGCCAGCCACCCACAGAGTAGCTGTTTGGCCTCACTTGGCCCAGCACTGTCTTTAAGCCACGACTCTCCCAAGTGCTGCTAATAAGACCTCTGGCCCAGGTGGTAGCCCTGATGCCTTGGGGACTCATACATAAGCTGTCCAGGGCCCCCTCCCCCCCACGCCGAAGCAGTCATTCAGGCCAGGTGTTGAGAGTCCAGTATACAGAGTGATGAGTCGTCTGTGGTTTAAACTGGCTTTTGGTTTCCTAACAACCTCAGCGATAGCCAGACTGGATCACTTGCTTCACTCTCTCCCAGACCTGCAAACCTGCCTTGTAATTAATCTTATTATATAAAGGAGGAAATGGAGCTTGGGAGAAACACAGTACATTGCCCCAGGTGACACACCTGAGAAGGAAGAGGGCGGTGACACTGGTAACCTGGGCTGGCATCCTCTAAAAGAACTAACAAGCAGAGTTGTCTGTGCATTCGTCTTTATGTGTTTGAAACTCCTTACGCTGTATATAAGTGATGAAAACCAAAACCCTCATACATAACCGATGTGAAGATCAACAACACTTATGGTTGTACCAAAAAAGAAAAAAAAAAAGGAAAAGGAAAAAAATTATGCAGACCGTCAGCAAAAAAAAAAAAAGGAAAATTACAAAAAACAAAAACAAAAGAAAAAAACGATAAGAAAAAAGGGCATTGTGAAAACTAAACAAGAAGATACAATGTTTTTCTGCTGCAGTTTGGATGTCAGGAATGCCCAGTGCCATAATGGCAGCAACAGTTTGGGACAGTGACGTTCTTTATTCCAGCAGCTCTTATCCAGTCCTGGAGACTCAGGCTTTCTCCTTTGTTCACCCGCACCCCTGTATTGCCTGTAGAGCAGATAGCAAGTGGGAGTGAAAGCCAGCTGGTGACCTCCTCCTCTTCCTCCCCAAGGTAACACCATGGCAGAAACGGGTGTGCCTGGTCTCCCGCCTCATTCCACAGCCAGGTGTGTTCACAAGCCACTGGACAGTACTCAAACCCACCTTCCTGTGGTCACAGGTGCTCCTTTCATTTGTATTTTTAACACAACATTTCCCAAATGTGTCATGCACATTGTTTAAAGAGAAAGTCCTATCTGTTACCTTCCCATCACGTTGGGCTCTCTAAACACACTTCCAGAAATGCCAGACGAATGCTCTCTGAGCGGGTTCCCCTGGGATTCTCCGGTCCTGCTTAACCAGCGAGCCAGGGTGGGGTCTGAGCCGGGAACTGTGATTCCCAGTGCGTGAAGACTACAGAGGAATTTACGTAGGAAACAGCACAGAGTGAGAATCTTAAGTAGCGTTCCTAGTCTTAGGAGGAATGGCGCTTGTGTGTCTACATGCATATCCAGAGAGACACAGATACCCAAAGAGATGGTATGTAAAGTATTTGTGTGCGTGATTTTTAAGAAACTTGAGGAAGTGTCTTTATATAAAATGTAATATATCCAACTTACAATATTATGTGTGTGCAACTGCGTATGTAATTGCATGGGTCTGAGAGTCATATAATAGGTTAAGCGACGTAGATGGATCAAACAGGTACTTTGATAAATGTAATTTGTTTTTTTGTGGGCACATTTCAGTTGGATGTATTTGTTGCCTACCATTGTATTAAGGTACACAAGTAACATTTAAGAAGCATATACCGGGGGTGCCAAAAAAAATGTATACAAGTGGACACTTTGGTCAACGTGGCTCAAGCAGTAGTTTGCCGTCATCAGAAGTGTCTGGACGCTGATGGTAACCTCTTGTCATTGCAGGTCACCCATGACTTGGATTCCTCTTTTGTTATCAGTATGTATTGAGTATTACAATTTTTAATACAGTGTTTTCCTTTCTTAAAATGTGTATACATTTTTTTGGCACCCTCTGTATTTCAACTCCCCTTTCTAGGGCTATGGAAACTACTCTGAAAGCACCTCAGATAATCAGTGCCCACGAGTCCTTCCTCCTGGAGTAAACCAGATCGCCACTTAGAGGGAGATAATTTACTAGGACTTAGTGCCCGATAATTGAAAAGCAGGAGCCACCCAAGACACATCCCGACACTACTCAGAATTCTCCGTCTTCCTCCATGGGTGGGACCGCATCCACCTTAGCTCATGGAGGAAGAGTCTGTGAGGGGCCGTGCCTTGTGTTTTCGCCCTCTGCTGCCCCATACCTTCATCGTAATCAGCAGGGAGGGTCTCCAGACCAGAGCATAGAAGATATGAGAGCGCTTGAAATGGTCTCGCGTGTGTGTGGACCTTTCCGAAGACGGCACGTGGTTCGCCTGGCAATACAGCCGAGCCCACCCTGTGTGTATAGGAAGCCAATCCCGTGACGCTGCACACTATACCGGAGGAAAGTTGTCGATCGTGCCAGGGTGACGTGGGCACCGGATTCTGGGCCTCCAGGCCCTCTCCTTTCCCAGTGGCTCAGAGAAGAACCGTTCGTGAGCATCATGTCACCTGTGCCCCAGTCACTCGTGACATGCTTGCTCCTTGATTCAGCCCCGAACGAGCTCATGACTGAGCCTTGCTCTTCACATTCCATCTTGGACAATGACTCAAGGCTTGCTAACCCCGGAATGACTGCATGGGACTTCAGAATTTTCCACCGACAGTCTCTCCCTTTGGGGTTCTTCTCCTATGGAAGCCACCGTGACAAGGCATACCCAGTTTTCCCCGTCAGGGCTCCTGTGTGACGCCTGCACTGGGCAGTGTCATTGTCATGGGAAACCTCTGCGAGTGTCACCCTGAGTGGTTTCCTTCTGCACCTGCACAGATTCCGAAACCTTAGTGAGGTCGTGCTTTTCATGACCTCCAAGCTTGGAGGTTTACGTCCTTTCAGTCAGGTGGCATCTTTTCACTGCCCTACTCTGAAGTTTGCCCCAGAGGGAGCATCTGTGTACGTGCCAGCACCGTGACCTTGCCATCCTCTCTGATCACTGACCTTGCCTGCAGCCTCCCGTCCTGTCTGCCTGCAGCAGGGGAAACTGCTGCTCCAAGAGGCCGCGTGCTTTCTGAGGTCACCCAGGAACCAAGGGCCAGAGCTGGGTCCGAATTCACGTCCGCCTGGCTGCACAGGCCTCCTTCCCATTATGGAGGCGTATTATCCTGCAAGAGTAGTTTTTGCAACGGGACACTGACTGGATGCAACTTTGCTGTTCTGCCCCCCACCCCACCCAAGAGAGGAGGACTCAGCGAGAGACCTCAGAGAAGGTGAGTCTGATTCTTCCTCTCTGGGGCCACCAGGTGCCTGAGCGCTCCTGAGAAAGCTGGAGAGGCCCAGGATCACACGAGAGGGGGCTGTGCCGGTCTAAGCCACCCCCCAGAATCTTTCCAACAAAGAAGCACCACCCAGTCACCACTGGGGCCCAGCAGGGAGGACAGCTTGCAGCCGTTTGGACTTTTGCTCAGCAAGGCTCCCTGCAAGGAGAAGGGTCTTTGACAGAGGACCACCGCCCACGTCTCAGGAAGCTAGAGGAGGTGGAATAGAGCGGGTTGGCTGCCAAGAACCTGTGAAGGTGCCTTGCAGGGGAGGGTCCGTCTGCCTCAAGCATCTCCGACAGTCGCGGCGAGAGGACAGAGAATGTCTGCCCCGTGGCCGCGTCTTTCCCTCCATGCTTCATGCACCAGGGAGGAGGTAGGGGTGGTGTGTGCAAACCATAAGAGCAGCTAGGGTGGGGTCGACAAGAAATGAGGAAGCCGGAAACTGCCCGCTGCAGGTACTCCCTGCCAGGACCACGAAAACCTTGCCTCAGCTGGGGTGACCCGCCTCCGGCATTACACCCGCAGAGTTTTAGTATTGTACGAGGCAATTCACTTTGAGCTTTCTATCAGGCAGTAACCACAGGCGTCCTGGACAGGCTGGAATTTTGTCCACTGGCTGGTGTAAAACATCTCTGCAATGCACACGTTTTATAAACATCCCAGGAGACCAGACATCGCCTTTGGATGATCTCCCCGTCATGCACATTCACGTTCCACTATCTTTTCAGGCTTCAGTGCACTGTCATCCTAGGCGAACATTAGAAATGGGAAATACATTAGAACCCGCGATGTTTTACGTGTTAATTATTTGAATACCTACCCAGAGCCGGAGGCGCACAGAACTATCACACAGAAGCCAATGTTTTATTTATAGAAGTGCGTTAATGGAAATAACGATGCCGAGTTAGGCTTTTCCTTTTTTTCTTTCCCCCTACACAAAGCAAAATGAATGACGTGAGGGACAATATTAAATAGAAATGCTGGAAGTTATTTTCCCTGGGTTCTGATCCCTCCCCACCCCCCCCCCCCAGACGTGGGAGCAGACGCCGTGCTCATTTCATGAGCGTTGACACAAACGCTGTCTGCTTTCCACCCAGGAAGCTGACTGCTGGTCTTCCTCCTTGCATCACCCTGGGTGTTGACAAAGAATGAATTCCTCGGGGCTCTCTGTACTGTGTCTGTAGGCGGAACGCGCATGGCGGGGTTCACTGCGTTTCTGTGCATCAGGCGACCTACCTCCAGAGCCCTCAAAACCTGAGCCTGGCTCTTAGCAGCCTAACCAACGTGTGTGCTGTGTGCATCTGCAGTATTTACAGAAAAGCAGGTCCCCGCGTGTCCGGCCATCCCCTCCCCACATCGTCCGGGACCATATGCCCTGTTCCCCTGCTGTGCACACTGAAATGGAAGCTGCAGATCACACAGGAAAGGCTCCTAGGAACTTGCATGTTGCCTCCCCCACCCTCCCCTCGCAGGTCTATCAAGATTGCAACAAAGTATTCAGAACAGATCCACCTGTCTCCTACCACGTGATCACTCTGTCCAGGAAGTGCACCTTCCGTCTGATTTATATCTCAAACAGAGTCCTAGGACGTGATTACTCCGTCCAGGAAGTCCGGCTTCCCTCTGATTTATATCTGAAACACGTGCCACCGGTGTGAGGGAAGAGCAGGTGGAGAAACACATGCGCTTAAATAACTTTTTTATGATAGATTCACCCATTACCCCGTCATGACCTTACAGCCAGTGACGGTCCATATAACTACCTGGGCTGCCAGGTGATCATTCACACATAGGAGGTTTGGGCTGGGATGCTGTCCAGTGTGGTTATTTGAAAAGCTGTGTGACATCCTTGGAAGGAGTTCCAGTGTCTGAGTCCCCATTTGATCAGCCCTTTCTGAAAGCCACATAAGAACTGGTGAGTTGGATGATGATTATTATTATTATTATTATTATTATTTATTTTTTATTTTTACCTTCTCTGCTGATAAGGTATTGACATAACTGACAGACAGTGGTTCCTGGGAATAGTCACTTCAGTGGTTTTGCTTCAAGGGAAGGTTACAGGCTTCTCTTTGTTTCCCTTTTGTGGAATAAAGAGAATGCATGCTAAGAGTTAATTAAATAAAAGAGCTAAGTCTCAGCTGTGGGACCTGGAGTTTTAAACCGTCTCCCCTGGGGGCAATGAAAGTTTGTACATTCTTGTCTGTAGTGTTACATTTTTTAAAAAATGTATAAAACCACCTGCAACAATTTATTTAACATGTTTTCACTTTGGTGACAAAAATGTAATTGCCAAATATTAGTCTTGTTCCCTCCCTTCCCTACCTCCCTCCCTCTCTCCTTCTTCCTTCCTTCTTTCTCTTCTCTTTCTTTCCTTCCTTCCTCCCTCCCTCCTTCCATCTCTCCCTCCCTCCCTCCCTTTTTTTCTGGATTAAAGTGGTTTTGGAAAACACAAGCTTGGTAAAAAGAATAATGGTAGAGCTTAGACCCAAGACACAGAAGAGGAAATAAAGAGTTGCGTTTTCCTTGTGCTCTGGCTTACTCAAAGCAGACCTTGAGTTAATTAACCTTATGTATGAACACGTGAGACCCTCTGCTTCTAAGTTGGATACAATGAATATAAATAAGACATGTTCGCCATGAAATGGATTCTATGAAAGATTTGCTGTTCTTCTAAGCTTTCAGTTTGTTGCTTTTCTAAAACGTAAATTCCGGAAGGAATTCATAGCCCGTCCACTCTTTTTTAAAGCTTTAAAAAAAAAATTTTTTTTTTTTGGTGTTTAATATACATTTTCAAAATCCATCACCTTGGGTTGGTGTCCTGAAAAATGGAAATAGAACGAAGTACGCTGCCTAATTCAGAGGCACGTGCACCTAGACCGCTGAATTGATTGTCACGATATTGCTGCCCGGTCAATCGTTTCGTCCCAGGCTGTGTTGGTTTTGTTGCAGACGACTGTTTGTTATTCCCCAGTGTTTGCGGCTGTATTTGGCTCTGTAGACCATCTTTATAAAGCAGCGGGGTTAGACGAGGAATGAGTACTGTACATGGTTCAGAAATTGAACACTCTATTCTGAAATTTTACCTCCATTAAAGAAGACAGGCGTATGGGACAACTTAATCTTTGCAGTGCACGCCATAGCAAATCTACTATGGTATTATGAACCAACCAAATGTATGATTCCCCGCCCCCCCCCAAAAAAAAAACATGCTAAGAAATGCTTGTAATCGTCCCAGGTAAATTTTCCTGATTATCTTGCGTGAATGATCCTAATCAAATAAGATGTCCAGTTCTTGCTTATTTTTCTTCTCATCCGGGTGTCAGCATTTTTCACTGATACGTCGATTTTTGTCTTCCGTCGTCTAAACTTACCTATTGAATTAGCGGGGTGATAAAAAAGAATTGTCATTGACGGTGACATCGCTGAAAATGGTGAAATGATCTTATTGAAAGATTATTTCGTTCCCTGGTCGTGTACAAGAGGTATTGTCTGTCTCGCTCCACGTGTGATAATACCTGACACTTTATCCCTGTGAATGCCTGTCTATAGTAACGTTCAGATTCACCAACTGAGAAATTGCCCAATATTCATTTATAATGAGATTATGGCATCACAGTTGATGATAATCAGGTCCCAAAAATGTAAAAGCTTTCGGTGCGTGAATTGGATGGGGAAGGGGAGATATACAGGCTCCTACTTCGCATTAAAAACCTCAACAGTCTACATCAGGCAGCCTTTAAAAGGCTGAATGAGACAATTGTGAAAAGTTTGTGGGGAAAACCCATAAGACGTGTTCTGCGGATCTGCCACCATCTCCACTCTCTTGCTTGCATCTTGTATTAAAATTCCTGCCTTGTTTGGGCATTAACCCTGTAAACCTCAGGCACGGAGTCAAGGGGCCCTTAGCGGTGGGTCCAGGTACTCAGAAAGGTCGCTGTGATGAGACAGACGTCCAGTGTCACCTCCATGTTGCCCACGAAGGGAAACAGCTTCAGTGTCAATAAATACTGCAAGTGCCAATGTCAATAGTAACTCAATACCTAGGAGGAGGAGGAGGAAGTGTATGCAGACACTCAGCAGCAGGGGAATTCAGCTGAGCCCCTGGGATATTCAGCTCCGATAGGAAGCCTGGCAGTGAGATGGTGGCCCAGATGGTTCCAGGATTGGGGGTGCGTTGTGCAGGGCAGACCAGGGGACTGGGGGCATCGACCTTGGCCATTGCTCTTCCCCATTGCTGGGGTGGGGACTGACGTGTGTGTGCACTGTAGGATGTTTAGAATCTCTGCACGCGATGCCGCTCTCATCCCCTTCCCAAATAGCCACAGCCAGAAATGTCTCCAGATGTTGTCAGATGTCCCCCCTCAGCTCCAGTCGATAGCCAGTGACCTGGAATGATGATGGAAAGTGCCTAACGCAGAGCTGTGGTGTGCAGCAGGGCTTCTCAGCCTAGGTACTGCCGACATTTGCGGGGGGGACCGTTCTAGGGGGGGCTGTGCTGTGCTCTGTAGGATGGTTAGAACCCATCTCCCTGCGAACACACCCCCACCTCCAGTCCAAAATTGTCCCCAGACATTGCCACATGTTTGCTGGGGGGTAAAAACACCCCCAGTTTAAAATGGAAAACAAGAAGTACCAGCTGGGAGCGTGGAGGCATGCAGGGGTGTGTCCTATTCTCGGCTGGTTCCAGGTTTCCAGGCAGCTCTTTACTTTTGCTGCAGAGCGTCCCAGCTTTTCTGACCCGGGCCATTAGACAAGGGCTTCCTAGGTCCTCATCTGCCACCTGAGTCATGTGCGAGGAAACGGGGGTTCTCTACAGTCTAGTGTCTTGGCCGAGACTCTCTTCAGCATAGATGGGCTTTCCCAGAGCCTGGCATCTTTTTTTTTTTTAAGTTCATTGGGGTGACAATGGTTAGTAAAGTGACAGATTTCAGGTGTACAATTCTGCAATACATCAGCTATAAATCCCACTGTGTGTTCACCACCCAGAGTCAGTTCTCTTTCCATCACCATATATTTGATCCCCCTTACCCTCATCTCCCACCCTCCAACCCCCGCACCTGACATCTTGATAACTTCTTTCTGAGTCCTGCCTTCCGACTGACAGACCGACAGCCCTTTGTCAAAAACTGAAAAGGAAAAAGGATGGGAAACTAGGGTGGTGTTTTTTGGGGGGAGGTAGAGGGGTAACTTATTTGGCAGTAACTCTGGTTCTGAACCAAAGAATATAAACAGACATAAGATTGAGTACTCTTTATTCATCCCACAGGAGGTGAATATTCATTTTGTTTCACAGCAAAACCATTGTAGTGTGACTACAAATTGCTGTCGAAAAGTGTGCTCACAGTGTTATGTAGTACATGATATATATTTGTGTGTGTTTATATATCTATATGTATCTATATGTATCTATATGTATCTGTATGTGTATATATGTATAGATATATATAGATATGTATATTTATATATATCAGGAATACCAAAGCAATGTATACACATTTTAAGAAAGGAAAACTGTATTAAAATTGTAATACCCAATATATACTGATAACAAAAGATGAATACAAGTCCCGTGTGACTTCTCCAATGACAAGAGGTGCTCAAAATGGTTCCCATCAGCGTCCAGACACTTCTGATGACGGCAAACTACTGCTTGAGCCACGTTGACCAAAGTGTCCACTTGTGTACATTTTTTTGGCACCCCTGGTATATATGAAAGAAGGTAATGGCAAACAAATATATATATGTATATATATATTTAGATATAGATATAAATATAGATGTATATTTATATTTTGTTTTTATTGAGATACAATTGATATATAATATCGTATAACCTCACATAGTTACACATTTTTACTTTTTTTCGTTTGAATGGTTAAACAGGGTGTATAACAGAATGAATGCCGTTGTGTAGAAAACTGCAGGGTCCGTCGTGACTTCCAAAACCAGTACCTGAAGGAGGCCAAACTTTGAAGTGGTCCTTGAATACTTGTGATCCATTTATTTTGATCTGTAAAAAAAAACAAAACATTCCCTTCTAAAATCCCCCCAAAACATTCTGCCTGCAGACTTCTGTGTTTTGGGGACTGGGCAGCTGGAGTTGTGATTGAAAGCAGAAAAGGGTTCATGTGTGAGCCATGTGACATCGGGTGTGGGATAACAGATGTGTTCGTCCCCACCCCACCCCAGTTACCGTGTCACTGGGTCCTCTCATGTACCCTCAGAGGCCAGTTCCTCCCCTCACCGTCTCATTACAGTGTCTGCACGCTCCAAGCTTTGCAATAATGTGAGAACAGTTAGAAGCCTAAATAGACTGGGGGCCTTGATGGCTCAGCGTGGAAATTCTGTAGCTTGGGGACAGTAAACTAAAAGGCGGGTCTAGACTTTTTTTTTTTTATTTTAGTAGTGTCAGGTGTACAAAACAATGTAATAGACATTTATGCCCCTCACAAAGTGATAACCCCCTTCCCCAATCTACTGCCTCTCTGACGTCTTATATAGCTGTTATTTTTCCATTGGCTCTATTCTATACATCCTGTTGACTTTTGAAAGACAGGTAGGTGATTCAATTTAAACAACAAAACAACAACAACAACAACAACAACAACAAAAATCCAAAGTCCTTTCTTGGTTAAGAAGAAAGGAAATTTGTTGTTTGATGAGCACATATGCCTCTGGGTCGTGAGTTTTCAGACTGAGCACGATTGCTATTTGGGGCTGGAGAGTTCTTTCCTGTGTGATGTGTCTTGTACGTTGCAGGATGTTTAGCTGTATCCTCCGACACAGTCCAGGAGATGCCAATAGTACCCGCCCGACTGTGGCTGCAGAAATGATTCCAGACATTGCAAAACGTTTCCTGGGGGGTGGGGGAGCAGCAAAGTCACCCCTGGTGGACAACCCCTGGTCCTGAAAAGCATTTAAAAAAGAGTAAGTTACAGCTTTGACTTAGAGCAGGATTCTGCAGCCCAGGACAGCTGATGTGTGGGGCCAGGTCATTCTCATGTCATTGCTTTGGGCGTTGTTGGCCAGCTAGTCGCATCCCTGGCCTCTACCCACTGGATTCCAGCAGCCCCGCCCACAAGTTGTGATCATTAAAAATGTCCCCAGACATTACGAGAGGACCTCTGGAAGGCAAAGTCACCCCGAGTTGACAACCACTGGTCTAGTCTGGTGCTGTAACATGTTGAGTCCCATTTTACAGGTGGTAAAACTAAGTCCGTTTTCTGTAGAGGGTGTCGCCATCCAGACCTTTTCTGCCCCTGCCATATCGTCGCCCATCCCATGGGTGACTCATCCAAAGTGGCCTTCGTGGGTCGTCGTATCCAGTGATTGACATATCAGGAGGTAGAGTCACCGCTGTCATAAACATCAGTGGATTCCAGGAACTTGTAATTGCAAATGAGCCCAAGTGATGAATTCATTAACTGAGGAGATTACAGGCTCAGGTGCCTGAAGCTGGAGGACGCGTGACTCAGCCAGGTTTCAGGTGGGAAGGGACGGAAACTCAATGCCACCTTGTTCAGACCCAGAAAGGAGGTTTTCAGTGGCCTGCGTGAGAAGTTCACAGATTCAGAGGAGAAGCCACGGGACCTGGGGCCGGTTGCCTTGAAAACGAGCCTGGAATTCTTTGTGAGTCTGATTCACATGACCTGTCACTACTGTCTCTGGCTATGGACTGTGTTTGGAGCCCCCTGTATTTGGAACTAGTTGGTTTTGCATTCTGGCGACATCCTACAGCAGTCTCACTTTTTTGTGTGTATGTGGGAGTGGGAGCTGTTGTCATCATCCATCAATGCCTAGTCTATCCCCCCAAACTGAGTGGCTGGGAACAACACGCATTGGGTTTTCTCCCAGTGTCTGTGGGTCAGGAGTCTGGGCACCGCTGACCTGGGGCCCCACCTCAGGGACGTGCAAGGCTCCATCCGAGTGCCGCCCGGGGTGGTGTCGCCATCTGGAACCTGGGGTCACCTTCCAGCCTCCTTCAGCATGGTGTCCGATCTTCATTCCTGTGGTTGTAGGACTGGGGCCCTCAGCTCCACTAGACAACCCCTCCCTGTAGGCATGTCCCACCCTGGCTGTGAGTTTCATCAATGCCAGCAGGAAAGCATCTCTTGTGGATGGGGTCCATTTTTTTCAAGCATCTCCTGTGCGTGGAGTCCATTTTCCTCACCTGATTAGGCCAGGCCCACCTACGGGCGTGTCCCATTTGAAGAGCGTCAAGTCAGCTGATTAGGGCTATCAGTCACATGTGCGACATCCCTTTCCTTCTCCGTATCTTATTAGTTAGAAGCATGTCTCAGCACCCCTCCCACGCACACACATACACTCAAGAGGAAAGGAATCTCGCAGAGGTTTGGGTACCTGGGAGGCAGGGCGTCTATGTTAGAACCCTGCCTTCTGTCCTTACGCAGGAGGGTCATTGAGCCCCAGGCTGAGGTCCCAGGGCCAGGCGGTGGCTTCAAATCCTCACCGGCTGTGACCCACAATCCTGCTGCCACTCACAGTCGGGTTCGTGGCCTTTGTGACCAAATCTCCATCGGAGGAGGCCATGTCATGCTAGTGATATCAGAAAGCTTGACACTGTTTTTTTTTTCTTTCTTTGATATAAAGGAAATGTCAGCTTTGATCTCGTTTTTTTTTTTATTATTTTTATTGGGGTGAAATTTCCATAAGCTACAAGTCACCATTGTCAAGCGTACAGTTCAGACACTTTCAGTGCTTTCCACCACGTTGTTCAACCACTACCTAGTTCTAGAAGATTTTCATCACGCCCCCTAAAAGTAAAGAAAAACAAACACCCTGCCGTTTGTCAGCTACCACCTCCCCCCCTCAGTTTCCCTTCTCCAACCCCCTGGCATCCACTGACGACTTCCTGTCTCTGGAAGTTTATTGTGGACATTTCATAGACAAGGAATCACACATTGTGTGGCCTTTTGTGTCTGGCATCCTGCACTTGCCTCAGGTTTTCAACATCCAACCACGATGTTCCATATGTCACTTCTTCTCTTCTTTTCATGGCTGCATAATATTCCACTGTATGGACCGACCACGTCATGTCCGTCCGTTTGTCTGTTGGTGGACATCGGGGTTGTTTGACCTTTTTGGCGACGGGGAATACCGCTTTTCTGCAGATGGGTGTCCACGTATCTGTTTGAGGGTCTGCTTTCCGTTCTGTTGGGTGTGTACCCAGGAGTGGAATGGCCGGGTCACTTGCTCATTCTGCGTTTCACTTTCTGAGGCCCTCCCACCCCGCTTACCGCCACAGGTTTTCCTCTTTCTTCTCGCTTGAGGTCCTTGTCTCGCTTGAGGTCGTTGCCTCCACTCTGGCAGAGCAGCCCTGAGAAGCGCTGCTCCAATACCTCCTGTCAGGACCTGCAGTTAGGTGGTGTCATGTATCCTGGCAGGGTGTTAGCGTACGCCTCAGCGTGTGTTTCTGTCTGCCCTGCAGCCTGTTGGGAAAAGCCACAGCCAGGGCGGTTCTGACTCAGGGATTACACAAGGGAGGGGGAGACCCAGAAACTAGATCATCTGTATTCAGGGTCACAGGCTCCAAAGTAACAAAATGGCATAGGGACCTCAGGCCAGCCCAGGGGTCCAGGTGAGCCATCCCACCCATCCCGGTGCAGCTACAGCTCCTCAGGCTTAAGACACGTCACTCTGGCTCTTTCTTGACACTTAAAATCCATAGGGACAATTTCTGGTCCTGACGCTGGTTGCCATTCCCAGAGGGAGGTGGCTATTCCAGGAATTATGGAGTCAGTGAGCTGAACCTGCTTCTTCGTTTGGGCATGAACCACCAGCATCTGCTGGGTCCCACCCTCTCCCTGTCCGTTCTCCAGGGTGGGTCACCCACTTTTCCTTTACCACCTGGCCTTTCTCTTCCGTCTACCCCAGCTCAGCCCCCGATACATGACCCCTGCTTTGGTCAAGGGACAGAACTGGAGGTTCTGAGGTCCAGGGGATGGAGCCGACGGCCTGCCACCTCATGGTAGTCGAATTCCAACTATATCAGGAGCCGTTATCTTGGGGTGGACCGGACTCATTTGCAACTCTCTTCCAACTACCATTTTCTCACTGTCAACAAATACAGTTGCATCCTGCGGACGAGTTTTGAGAGTAGGGATTTTATTAGACGTAATAGTAGACGTGGTTTATCAATCTATGGTTGAATGACTACTTTATAAATTCTTTTCATCCAAAAGAGTGCTCCTGGCTACTGCCCAGCTATTAATGAGTGAAACATGCCATTGTCAAGTTGCCTATGTGATATATACCTTACCTAAGTACCCAGGGTACCAATAAAATGTATACACATCTTAAGAAAGGGAGACTATGTTAAAATTGTAATGCGCAATATACACCAATAACAGAAGATGAATACAAGTCACGTTTGACTTCTGCAATGACAAGAGGTGCTCAGAGTGGTTCCTATCAGCGTCCAGACACTTCTGATGATGGTGAACTACTGCTTGTGCAACGTTGACCAAAGTGATAACGTCTCTTAAAATGTGCATACATTTTGTCGGTACCCCTGGTGTATATTTGATTAGATCCATGTTCAAGAGATCCGTAAGGTAACCCTTGGTGGCATCTAAAGAACTACAGAAATTCCATACATACGCAGCTACCTTCGAACATAGCTGCCAGTAATGTCGCCCAGTGGAAACTCTATCTCTGTGACTGCTTCAATGAAATCATGCATTTTATGTTTGCACCTTTTAAACTGAATGAACCTTGCGCCTAAAATTATACTTTGAAAAAAAAAAACATTTTTTTCTTGGCTCAGTGACCTAAATCAAAGAGACCGGTGGCTTTTCGACCTATGATAAGTACATAGGCAGGACATTCTTAATGGCCCTTTCATAGTTTCCTACTAACGTAACATGTAACAGTTGATTATTTACCAATCTGCTGGGAGTGATGCCAACAGTTAGTTCCTCTAGTCACAGAGTTACTTGTTTGCTTTTGAATAAGACTTTCAGGATTTCCTTGTTTACCTGTAGCGATTTATTGCACCAGTGCTGACCTGAGAGAATCTTGCACACTGCACAAGATTAACTACCTTCTGACCTTCGTCGTCGACGTTGTTGTCTCCTCCAGGAAACACTTGAAGATTTCCTGCAAAGATAGATATTGTTGCCTCTTCCGGGGATATTACATGAACAAAGAGTCTTGAATGGGATTTCTCTAACTACAATAGAAAAATCCACGCTGATAGGCCATTGCTACATTCATGCAAACAGGTTTACAAATAGGGCTGACGGCCCATTCTGCGTGTATAATATGGAAAACATTGAATTTAAATAAATTAGATTGGTAAGATCTAACATCTACCTTGGGCAACCTTTCTCTAATAAAAATATGCTTTGACTGATAAACTTCCACCATGACGTGACGAATTCTATTTCCTAGGCCTCGATACATTTAATGCACATGTTTTTTCATGTTACATTTGAATTCAGGATATGGATTTTTTTACCTGATTGCACTGTTTTATATATTGATATAGATATAGATACATAGATAGCCAAAAATTGTATACACGTTTTAAGAAATGAAAACTGCATTAAAATTGTGATAACTCAATATATACCGATCACAAAAGATGAATACAAGTCACGTTTGACTTCTGCAGTTACAAAAGGTGCTCAAAGTGGTTCCCATCAGCGTCCAGACACTTCTGATGACGGTGAACGACTGCTTGAGCAACGTTGGCCAAAGTGTCCACTTGTGTACATTTTTTTGGCACCCCTGAGGGTCCCAAAAAAATGTATACACATGATTTGTATTCATCTTTTGTTATTGGTATATATTGAGTATTACAATTTTAGTACAGTTTTTTCTTAAAATGTGTATACATTTTTTGGCACCTTCTATACACACACACACACACACACACACACACACGTAATCGTAATAAAATAAGCCAAATAATTATAGGTGTGTTTCTTACTTTACTAAAAAAGTTTACCTGAACAATTTAAGTGACCTATGTGATATAAGATTAGAATGGAGTAATGCTTCTGTACTTTGCCCGGCTACATGTATTAAATGGAGGAAGAGGAGAAAAGGAAGCAGGAGGGCAAAGTGGCCTGTAGTAGGGTGGAAACCATCTTGAAGGTATTGTTCTCTCTTTGGATATCTTAGCGAAAAATCATGACTTTGGCTTATCCGTAAACTCCAAGAGCATTGGATGCTTATTTCTGAAATAGGGGCGATGACTAGGACTAGGACTGCACGCACCTTTAGGACCTGGCCATCGCGTCAAGTTCATCAGAGTCTAGCATGTGTTCCTTGAGTACCACTCATTGGTGAACTTGGTCACGAGCCCCCTGCCAGGGCCATTCCCTCCACGCCATCTTCCCTACAATTTACTCTGTGGGTCAAACCCTGCTTGCTTTCCTGTCCTCCACTTCCGCCCTCTCCTCGGTGACCTCTGGACTGAGCCCTTGGTGTCTCTCAACCATGTGGGTTCTCCGTCAGGACACCCTAGGGGTGTGTTTCCCAGCCCCTTCATGTTCTGTTGGGGCTCTGGGACGTGTCCCAAGGGCACTGGAAGGTGTACCTGGCAGAACCTTTCACCCTCCATCAATCCCCCGTCAAGACCAAGTGCGACAATGCATGTGTGGAAGTATCCATTGTAAGAGCCAGGCAACCGCGAAACTATTGTCTGTGTCTATAAGTTTTTATTGCCTTAGTGGTTTGTCTTGTTCCTTTGTTGCTTTCAGTGTTATATCCCCCATATCAGGGACGTTACATTGTTCTCGACTTTTTCTGTCCGATTGATTTTGCTTTGCATGATAATCTCAAGATCCATCCACGTGGAAACCCGTGTAATTTTACTAACCATTGTCACCCAATACATTTTATTTTATTTATTTGAAAGAACCAGGCAAAACTACGTAAGGCAGGCATAGAGAACGTAACATTCCTCGTGGCGAAAAGCAGTGGAAGAGAAAGACTGCAGATATGTAGGGACAGCAGCAGAAAATCGAATCATACCCACATTTTCACCCACATTACCAGGAGAGCGAAAAAAGAGAGATTGAGACATGTAAACATCCAACCTCCTTACTTAGTACACAGTGGCTCACAAGGAAAATGTCTCTTCTAAGTGAATATACCTGGGGTGCCAAAAAAATGTACACAAGTGGACACTTTGGTCAACGTGGCTCAAGCAGGAGTTCACCGTCATCAGAAGTGTCCGGACCCTGATGGGAACCACTTTCAGCCCCTCTTGTAATTGCAGAAGTCAAACGTGATTTGTATTCATCTTTTGCTATTGGTATATATTGAGTATTTTAATTTTAATACAGTTTTTTCTTCTCTTAAAATGCATACACATTTTTTTTGGCACCCTCTGTGTTTAAAGAACAATGTTCAGGCTGTGTTCTTATTTCCCTTTAAATAATTTTGATGCAATACATGTTTACGGCAGTTTGGAGGCATATTTTCCATATCATTTATTTAGTTCGCCCAACTGCACAGCAGAGTGGTTTTTTACTAAATTACCTACGTTGTGCGAGCATCACCATAAATCAATCAGAGAATATTTTCATCACCTCAGTGAAAGCACTTATGCCCACTTCTGTTTGTCCCCCTCCCCAAACCCTGCCTGAATATATTTTTAAAGAAGTCTGATTTTTCTTGGTCTCGGATTTCTTGAAACCCTCGGCAAGTAACTACAGCCCTCGGGTCTGTTGACAGTGATCCGATAACCTCACTCTCCTACGTGACCCTGTAGTCACTGTGCTAGAAAGACCCAGAACGAAATGGCTCAGGCATGAGGGAATCAAACCTTATGTCCTGTAACTCTCCATGCCCCTCTGTTTGAGTTGCTGTCTTTTGTCTGCCTTGATACTAAATCATCTGATCCTTTTTCTGCCATTCTGTTTCCTCCTCGTTTCTCGGATCATGGTGCTTCTCTAAGAAAACGCCTAAAGAATTCCTTCTTACACTTCAGCCCTTAAGACAGCTTTCCCTTATAAGCAAGTCAACATCTGTCAGCGAAACCATCGTGTCTTGTGTATCTCAGATGACTATCATTTGAACAAATGTATCATTAGTTCAAAAGACGCAGCCGATGGTAGGGGTAAGAGACATACAGCGAGTAGAGGAAATACGGTGAATTATAATGTTGTAAATAAAAAACAAAACGTGAAATCTGGACATGGGAGCATGCCAGGGTATGATGTGTGAAGGATTTGCAAAAAAAGAGAGACAATCCAAAATGATGTAATCTGTGAATATACAACAGACCGCCAGGTCGAGTCCAGATTATGAATGATGAGAACTTATCTGCAGATAACGGAGTTGGCACAGAGCACGGCTGTGTTGTTTATCTGGGTCCTGAGCGGTAGAGCCTCTTCTGGGATCCTTGCCCAGCCGAATAGCTGATAAACTTTTTTTTTTGTTCCTTTCTGAAAAGTTCATCCCACCGATAAAATATTGCTGTGAAATGGACTGTGATAAACGAGGAAAACCTGGTTGGTGACACGCAAGGGGTAGGATGCTTGGGAGGAAAGGACCGTACTCTTTTAAACCCTGTGATAGTAAAGGACCAGCGTGGGTCGGCAGGTGCCCTGCGGTGCAGAGTCGTGCAGATAAAAATACAGATATTATCTCTTGGCCAGGGACTCTGAGAAAGGAATCACTGTGGCATTAGGGTGTACTCAAACATGAGAGCCTGCCAATATAACGACAGGCAGACGTTTGATACAAACCGCAGTGGATCCAGCGGGGGAGGGAAAGCATAAACCATTTAGAGAAGCAAGTGGAGCGATGGGGGTGGGGGCTCTTTCCTTTTATGAACCCAGAGTTTCAAAGGGAGTATTTGGGAGAATGGGGAGAGGTGAGAGAATCGTGACGTGAACGGCTTATGTGTCTCCATATGTCAGGAAGACCACAAACCCCAGGCGCACTGCTGGAAAGGCTCCGTTCACGCCCTGTTCCCACATCTTCCCTCATCAGGCTCAGGGTGGCATTCTCCTGCATCGGAGCCAGCCCTTATGCAGCTAACCGTCCACCGAAACCTCATCTCTATGTTAGGAGCTCTGAAATGAGAGGAACAGACATGGGGTACGCCCCAGCTGGAGGTAGCAGATGATAACATTTTGCCCTGTTTCTGTCCTGCATCTAACCCCAAGCGAGAGTGCTGCATGTCTTTGCGAACAGTTGCATGGACATGCTTGCTTGAGTCATTGCAACGTATTGGGACACGTCTGGAGTTTCCCCTATTTCCCCACAGGCAGGACATCACAGGTCATCTGGAGTCATGTCTCCTAATTCCTCCTCCTGTGCTCTGTTGTCCACCCCCCCCATTCCAGTTTCCATGGTGACAGTGATGATATCACAAGTGAAGCTGGCCTCGCTCCAGAATCAGAAAACCTCTATCCACATGTAAGCTCAGCTGGTAGAAACCGTTCTGTATGTCAGTTTCCCCTTCTGTGAAATGAAAAGGAATAAAAGACGATAAAGCGTGCAATGTGGTAACGTAGATGGTACAGTGTTAGGGCAACGCCTAGCACCTTTTGTAGCCCTTAGTCACTATTGATGCTCGTGCTATTGTGTGTCCTCTGAGCGCCAAACGTTTTCCAGTATATACGGTTTCGTTTCTCCTTTCTAAATCTATTGTCCCTGCAGTACTTCCTAGCTCAAATAATGGTGTCCGCTTTGTCCGGTTCGTGCTGGAAGGGTCCATGTGTGTCTGCTGTACCCTCATGCAGCTTCTCATCCATCTGGCTGGCTTCGTTGCTGAAATGCCTCTTCAATTTACCTCCTCTCTTTCCATCCCCCTGGCCATCATCTGCCCACTTGTTCTTCGGACTTTTGAACCGAGATGGACCATTCGGACACATCCAGTAAAGGGGAGCTTGGGCCATCGTCCCCTTTCTCTGGTGGAAGTTCATGAAAGTTTTCCTTCCATGTGCCTATCTTACCTCTCCACTCACCCACAGTTTCTGTATTTACCCGGTTCTATTAGGTCTTTAAGTTCATCTCCTTTCCTTCCAGATATTCCCCGAAAGTGGGTTTTCTACGGACACTTTGGAACCGTGTCCATTTTTTCCCTGGTAACTCTCCAGCCAGTCTGGTCCCAGAGTCACTCACCGCTGGCCCAGTTAACCAACATCCCGTTGGTACCCAAGATTTCAATTTATCCCCAAGGCACCCCAAAGGATCTTCTATCCCAGAGTGATTTCCAGTGGAAGAGCTGGAGTGAGAGGGATGCCTTTTGTTCAGAGGGAAGAAGGTTGACTCAGAGAGGTGGATGTGTGCCCAGAAGACACATTTTTGGACCAGAGCACAAATGGACATTGAAAGTCGGGAAACTGATTTCCTTCGAGCGTGTCCTTCCCCGTGTACTCGTCCACAAGTCTTTGTGTATCTCTAGGAGCGGGAGAACCCCAGTTCGAAGACCAAGAACCCAGGCTCCGCCCCGGTCTCATTTTCTTCAAAACACCATGCAATCAAAGTCGAACCCATTTTCCCTCTCTGAGAGGGATTTTCCCACAACGTGTCTTATTTTTCTCCAGAAACCTTACCTCGTCTTACTTTACAGACTCTTGCTTCTGACCCTGCGATGCTTCCAAACTCTATTTTCACTGGACTCTTGCAGCCTCACCTCCCGTAGTGGTCCACTGCACATCTTCCGTCCCGGGGAAGCTGTCTTCCATCGCGTCCAGACTGACTGCCCCTCTCACTCTGCCCTTTTCCCCGTCCAGACACTCTCTACGCACTTTTGTCACACTTGTCCTCGGGTCAGCAATAGCCTGAGCTGCTTCTGTTTCACGAAGACCACCAGTTACCTTCCAAATCCCACTCTCAGAGTGCAACTCCGGTCTTTTTTCCCAAGGGATGAGCGTAAGGGAACTGAAAATCCAGTCACCTCAGGGAAATCCCACTGAAGGATGAGGCCCCTTGCTAGGGGCAAATCTGTCATTTTTTGATCTGCATAGGCCAGGGCAGTGATGGTGGTAGAATTTGTATGTGTTTTGACTATTGCACGTAACACACAATGCAGTTATGATTTGAATGTAAGACGTGAACTCCTTGCAGAGAGAACCACTGGCGGACGAGTCTTTGTATCCCCTTTGTCTGACACGTACGTTCTCAGTCGATGATTTTTGGGTAAATGAACCGTAAAAGAATTGCTGCCATGTCTCAGAACTCTCGCCTTTTTAGGCCTATCAGTCTTTTCATACCTGAGGAATGGTGTGGGCATTCTGCCTATATGTTGGAAGCACGGACTTTTGCCACGTTTTGAAGTCCTAGAAATCCAGGTGTCCCTTCTGGAAGTCTGAAGGGGAAATCTGTTGCCTTGCCTTTTCCGGCTTAGCTTGTGGCCCCTTCCTCATTTCCCTCCAGCCTCTGGCATCTTGTCCTCACATCTCCTGGTGCTAACTCTGACTGACCTGCCTGACCTCTGGGTACCTCTCCCTTCATGCCATCTACCTGGATGGCACAGGAATTCTGCCCCAAGTATCTGGTTTCTGAAACCAACTGGTGATGAACCAGCAGGAGAACTCAATGTCCCCACTTGTTAAAAATCACTTCCTGACACACACCAGGCACCGGGGGTCAGTTACCCTTTGTTGTCACGGCTGGCGGGCTGTGTCTCAACAGGTCGCCAGATTCACTCTGCGGAGCAAGGCAACGTGGTGTCACGTGGATGCCACACAACTGGGGTCCAGAGACCTGGACTTTGGCTGTGGGGTCAGCTGCATTCCTGTGTGACGTTGGGTGAGGTCGTCACCATCCTTTCACTTCTCACGTAGGGTTTTCGGATCTCAATTCCTAGATGGCATTACTCAAACATCCCCAAGGCAGCCCTGGGTAACTTAGACCAGGACACCCATATTGTCCGAAGCACCCAGGCTAAAAATCTGAGATCAAATATCCTGAGCTTTTTTTAGTGGCTGTAAAACCAGGTGTTAATTTAATGAATGGTACTCGCTGGAAGGGGGGAGGGGTTGTTTATCAAGTTATCAGGTCATTTATAAAAGTCTTCTCCTGGGAGAGCCAGCACGCGCCATAAATCCCTCCAGCTACCCAAGATGAATGATTTGACATTGAAAGCAAGTAATTATGAATCTGCCTGTAAATCACATTTTAAAACCCATGCTCAAAAGTTGACAGACCGTCCTTGTAAATCAGATTCCACTCATCAGCCCGTTACCATCAAGGAAAGACGACAGCCGATGTGTTTTCCTTGGTGGCCTGC
Organism: Rhinolophus ferrumequinum; assembly: GCF_004115265.2. Taxonomy (NCBI): domain Eukaryota; kingdom Metazoa; phylum Chordata; class Mammalia; order Chiroptera; family Rhinolophidae; genus Rhinolophus; species Rhinolophus ferrumequinum. Next base: position 121,363,107 of record NC_046284.1, on the reverse strand, counting down.
TTCTCGGTGCCCTAGTCCAACCCCCAGCGAAGGGGACGTCATTGTCCATCATGGAAAATCTTCATGATGTAGTTGGCAGTGTTGATACATCTGCCAACCAAAGATTATGGACCTCTATTCTATGGAAAAGCCACAAATCCAAAGTGGTGCATATAACCCTTTACGCTTCTCAAGTTCTACATACATGAGTGAATTCAATACATAATCATTTCTAGCATAACATGTTCCGAGCGGGAAGACGGGTCTGCCAACCCTTGGGTCCCAGGGTGCCATCGAGCCCCACTTGTTGACAGTGTCGTCATGGAAATACCCGTTAGTAAGGCGAGGCCATGCCAAGAACGGTTAAGGGTGAACAACGTGAGCGACACTTGTACGGAGCCTTCTGACAAGGTCACTTTCCCCAGGGTGTCGTCATCAACACACGAAGGTCATGTCCTAAGCAAGGAAAGGAGTCTTCAGAAACCCACTGGTGGGCACGGATCCAGTTGTCTGGCCCACAGCCCGTTGCGCATGGCTGATGGGCCAACACACACACCTAACGTCACCAGCACACACCTGTCCAAACGCCCTCTTGCGCCATGCTGGTGACACTCTCAGCTTGTTTATTGAGCTGCCGTGGGGCTCGAAAGTCACCACACTTTCAGAAATCTCATGGTCACAGCTGAGCTATGGCCTTAAAAAAAAAACTATAATTTCTTATACCTTGATTCTGTTTTCTACGACTGTCCTCTACTTCTTATGACAATTTTTCCCCCATACACACATCTCAGATTTGAAGGGTATACAGAGAGAGAGGATCAACGATTGGATCATTGTCAGTGTTTTGCCACATTGGCTTTACTCATCCATCCATAAAGTTGACTATAGTTTTATGGCGTCTTTCATGGGACAGAACCTGGCAGCTCAGCCCACGGCGGGTGGGCACCAGAACCCTGACCGAGCGAGATGAAGAGAGGCCAGGTAAAGCCAGTGAGTCTGGGCATGCTTTAGTTGGCTCAGCGCCGATAATGTGGCCCCAAGTGTCCAATGCCAGGCTACCCCTGAACGACTTCTATTTTTCAAGCCCCATGGGGTGGAGATTCCTTATCCTGGCCTGACTCTAAACTATAGCAAGGCTACATCTCGGCTCGTGTACATGACAACGTGGAAATGCATTCTGGCATGAGCTCTGACCTTGAACCTCTCAGGGCCTTTGACCTGTAAGCAGGGGAGTCTTTTGTGAAACCCAGCCCGTTCCTGGGGTGATGGGTGCAGAATTGGGCAGGGACGTGCTTGGAACAACAGTGAGTGCCTATGGCTCGTATCAGCTCCCTGAGCTTGATTTGTGGGAGCTGCTTGGAGAAACAATAGAAATCCAGAACTCTGTGACGACCCCCAGCCATGACAAAAGAAGCTTAGTTCTGGATCAGCTCTAGCACGCCTTCCTTTCCCCACCTCCCTGTGCTCTATCTAGGAGGGTGAACCAGGAACAAGGCATCCAACCTTTTTTAAAGAAGGCTGCTTGCCATTGGTTGAATAGGAGTTCCCCCAAAACATCCTACTCCCAGAAAGTCATAATGTAACCTTCTTTTGGAAGAGAACAGTTGCAGGTGTAATTGGTAAACTTAAGGTGCACTTATACTAGAGAAGGGTGGACCCCTAACCCAATATGGCCGATGTCCTTTTAAGAAGATGCTTAGACAGATGCTTGGGAAGGAAGATGAAGTCACAAAGGGACCACTCCAGGTGACCGTGCAGAC